>NW_007726583.1:226178-232892 GCF_000696425.1 Galeopterus variegatus
CAATTCTCTCCTTTGTTGAAAAATACTGCTCCCATGCCCTTCGGCCCCAGAAGAAAAAATATTGTTAACATTATTTGAGAAGTCAAGATTGTCATAAAATTGTACGCACAGTGAATAACATGCACAGTGTTATTGAAAGACAGCAGACAGGACAGAGAAGTCATAGACGGTCCTCTTGGCCTTGTTGGTGATAAGAACTGCTTGGAGATATTCAGTTTTGATTTAGCCTGTTTTTAGAAATTTTGTTTCTCCTTTCCTCCTTTTGGTCCATGAGCATTTTTAAAAAGTGTGTAACAATAACAATATGCCATTAAGGATGAATTTTGTATTCTAAGAAAATCTATTTTATTGTTTAAATTTAAATGTAATACTTATATACCAAGTTTTGCTTTTAAAATCTCTATTTCAGTTTGTATCAATCACAAATGTTTAGAAAGCTTCCCTCACCCTGCATGAAAAGGAAAATCCATTTTTCAAGGAGAAGTTTGAAAAATCTTTGAAATGAAGGCACTCAAAAATGACAGATTTGGAAGACTGGTGGATTTCGTGCCTCGTCCCTTTCTAAATCATTTCTAATTCACCTCCAGGAAACTTCAATAGACTAAGTAAAAAATACAACAGATGCTTTGAAATAACACACATTTTTTATATACGTACATTTTATTATCTTTAAACTTTCAAAAGTATGTTCACCATCTTGGATTTGGAGCTGTTAAATGGTCAGAACTCGGACTCTTTAAGATTATATATTCCTATCTGGTAAAGTCTGATGGCAGCCAATATCAAACTCACTATTTGAGAATATTCAACTTGAGGGAAAAGTTGGTTCTGTAATCACTACACTGGGATTTTCTCCTTGTTTATAATTATTTCACCTTTAACAATCTTTATTCATTCCTTTTTATTCATGTTACACAATCAAGAGTGTGAGATATCTAGTGAAGACTAACATTCAGCTTGGTGCTTTTGAAAACAACAGACCACGGTATAGGAAGAAAATCCCTCTCCCCTTTATTTTCTTTTCTTCAGTCTTCTGCCTGACAAGCTCTGGAAAGCTCTCTGAAACCCAGATGTCAAGGCAATTCCTGAGCCCTGATGTCAGTTCATGTACCTCCAGCCATTGTCTGTCACTGAAACCCCCAGACGGACCACTTCATGGGCCCTGAGCAACGGACCGCTTGGCCGTCCTTTACTCCCAGGTCACTCCATTCTCTGTGGGGCCCTTGCGTGATGAGATGTGGCTGTGAGTGTTCTTTAAGACTACGGTTATGGAGAATAGTGAACAGATTCTGCTCGGTGCATAGGCTAAAAGATTGCACAAAACTAGGAAGACCATAAATTTCCGCCAGAATCACAAGAAAGCTTAGCACGACCCGTGCCCGATGTTGGCTCACTATATGCCTCTATCTCAGAAATGAAGAATCAGGACTATGCCAATTTTTTTTAACCTTTAAGTTTTATTTAAAATAAGTTTTTATACTTTGAAATAGTTTCAGACCTAACAAGGTGTTGCAAAAATAGCACAAGAGTTCCTATGTTTCCTTCATCCAAGCTTCCCCATGATAATATCTTACAAAAACATACGACATCTTTAAAGCCAGGAAATTGATGTTGCCAATTACTTTTAAAATATGGGATCCTTTGTTGTGTCTAAAAATCTTACAGAAGCTCAGTGTGGAAAACAGATAAAAGTAGAGCTGTTCAGGTTGATGGAGTGAGATGCTGGGGAGTGGGGGAAGGAGGGAGAAGGTAGAAGCCCGCCCCAGAATATCTATTGAACTTTTTGCTATGACTTCTATGACTTCTATCCCATTTTAAAAACATTTTAATAGGAGAAATTATAAAGACATTATTGCAAAAACTAAGTGCACTGAGTATTCCCAATCTAAGCATGAAAAGGATGGTTTCTATTTGTGACTAGGCAAAATCAAATCTCATTTTAAGACATCTGAGAAAGAGGGAGGTGAGATGCGTTTTAGAAGTAGGCACCATTTACTTGGATTTGACCCACTCTTACCATTCGCACGGCCTTGTCAAGTTCACAGTCATTGAATATTATAAGTGGGGATTTGCCACCAAGCTCTAGGGAAACTTTCTTCAAGTTGCTCACAGCACAGCTAGAGGAGAATAAATGGGAAATGAGCATTTACTTTGTCTGTCTGACTCTCTCTCGCTGGCTTTATTAACCATAAGTTGCCAATTGACTTAAAAAACGTAACTGAGCTTCAGAAAGACAAAACATGAATGGTAGAATGGTGATTATGTTGAAGCTGGGTGATGAACACATGGAATTCGTTATGCTTTCCTGTGTGCTTTGTATGTATTCTAAATTTTCCAGAATAAACACTTTTTAAAATTCTGTGATCAAATTATTAGACATTCTCATGGGTAATTCTCAGATTCTTTCAGAATTTTGGTTACATAAAGGTCTGGCAAGGAATTCAACCTCTAACCAGACTACTAGAGCATTAGGAACAAAAGTATCAGTTTTTAGAAGTATATTGTTTATTTCCCTTGTCTTACAAAAGTATTCTTTTTTTTTTTTTAGTATTCTTATTTAAAACATATTGAGAATACCTCCAAAAAATGCAGACAAGAAAAAAAATCACAAAATTCCATCCCATGGCTCAATGACCATGGTTTTTACTATTTTCATATACTAATTTCTGCTCTGTGTCCTACCATAGATTTTGCCTTGTTTAACATAGTTGAGATCACCTAGTATACACTATTCAATCTTATTTTTCTTTCCATTTATCATTTTAACAACACTTTTCAATGCTACTAAAAATTCTTTGTGAACATGACTGCATAGTATTTCATTACATTGACCTAATTTACCGCTTTATTTTGGATATTTAGGTTGCTTGCAATTTTTAAAAAACTAATATTACTATGTTTTGGGAATCCATTTTATAAATAATCCAAATTTGTCATATACTATACCATATATAAATTTGTCATTTATATATCTTTTCAGTTTCTTACTTATGATACAAAAACTATTTGGGCCATAGCTTTAGCACAGAAAATTTTTTGTGCTGGATTGCTAAAGCTACAGTAGGGTGTAGAATTCCCACATAGTTCTGGTTTTATTGACTGTGGATTTAACACTTTGGAAAGTATTTTATTACATTCAAATATTTCAGTACCCAGAGTGATAAGTAGATTTCTTTTCTAAATTCGATGTGGTTTTCCTCACTCCAAAATTGCCCTCTTTAGACTTGCCATTATTAAAAAGACCAAGAATAACAAATGCTGGAGAGTATGTAGGAAAGGGGAACTCTTCTGCACTGTTGGTGGGACTGTAAATTAGCACAGCCGTATGGAAAACAGTATGGAGGTTTCTCAAACAACTTCAGATAGAACTGCCATATGATCCAGCAATCCCACTACTGGGTATATATCCAAAGGAATGGAAATCATCATGTTGAAGGGATACCTGCACTCCCATGTTCACTGCAGCTCTATTTACAATAGACAAAATATGAAACCAACCTAAGTGTCCATTGACAGAAGACTGGATAAGGAAAATGTAGTATATATACACAATGGAATACTACTCAGCCATAAAAAAGAATGAAATTCTGCCATTTGCAACAGCATCGATGAGTCTGTAGAAAACTATGTTAAGTGAAATAAGCCAGACAAAGAAACAGAAATACCAGATGTTCTCACTCATAACTGGCTGCTAAGAAGGGAGGGAGGGAAGGAGGGGGGAAGGAAGGAGGGAAGAAGGAAGGAATGAAGGAAAGAAAGAAAGAAAAGACCACAACAATATGATGAACTTTCAGAAGGAGAGAACAAACCTAAAGATACTAGAGATGGTGGGGGAGGAGGTAGGGAGGACGTTTGGGAAGTGATCGGTCGGGTTAAGGGCATAAAGAAATACCATGATTTGTAAGAACGATAATGTTAAATATGCTAATAATAAATTTTAATTTTAAATTTTAAAAAAAGCACCTTATTTAAACAAAAACAGAAACCTGGTTTAACAGGATCTGTAGCAAATCAACATACTAAAATCAATACCTCTTCATGATTTGTTTGCCAATAACAGTGGAACCAGTGAAACCAAGTTTGCGAATATCAGGGTGTTCAGAAAGGTGTTGTCCTACTATGCCACCTGTCGAGTTAGGGAATAAAACATGAATTAAAACATAACTCAAGTTCTTAGGGTGAGGGTGGCTTTGAATTTATTAAAGTAGATTTTTAAGCTGTCATTTAAATCTTTTTTTTTTTGTCTTTTTCCGTGTCCGGCAACGGATCGCAACCCTCAGTGTCGCCCCCGTACCGGACCGGGACCGGCAACGGGATCGCAGCCCTTGGTGTTGCTCCCGTGCCTTGCTCAGCCAGTGAGCGGGAACCGGTCCGTATGTGGGATCTGAACCCTCGGCAGGAGCGCTGCTGCGCTTCCCAAGCGGTGCACTATAGCAGTGCGCCACCAGGCCGGCCCCTGTCATTTAAATCTTAGATTTACATATTCTGCATTAATCACAAGCTGACAAAAATCTAAAATAATATCCCCCATGCAACTGTCAGTCCTACCAAATAATGATGGGTAAGCTTTAGTTTTTAATCTTCCAATGTCGTTTCTGAAAGTTGAAACAGACCATCTTAGGGTAGATTTACAATGTTGTACAACCTCCCCCAACCCACCCTGCCACTCAGCCACTATATTTCCACTTTATGATTTTAATACATGGTAAGTATATTTATCCTTAAGTTAACTATTTGGTAAACTGTATTTAATTTTTTGTTTGTTTGTTTGTTTTTGGCAGCTGGCTGGTACAGGGATTCAAACCTGTAAGCTTGGTTTTACCAGCATTACACTCTCCCAAGTGAGCTAAACAGCTAGTCCCCTGTATTTAGTTTTAATATAGTTATAATTCAGGACAAGACTGTAGTGGGAAAACAGCCACTCAACTACCCCTAACCATTCATTGGTTACGGCAAAGTGGTCATTTGATGGCTTACCTGAGCCTGGAATGATGTTGATTACCCCTTTTGGAAAGCCTGCTTTCACAGAGAGCTCTGCAAACTTCAAAGCAGTCAAGGGCGTGACCTGAACAGAAGCAGACAGCAATTACCTTCTTCAGACTCTGTCTCATCTTTTAGGCCAGTACCCAGTTTTCTCTTGATGGCTATACTAGACCTCATTTTATTTTTATTTTACAGATTTATTATTTTTTTATTTTGACATAATTTTTTTTTCCTTTTTGTCTTTTTTTCATGACCGGCAACGGATCGCAACCCTCGGTGTTGCGCCCGCACCTCACTCAGCCAGTGAGCGGCCGGTCTGTACATGGGATCCGAACCCTCGGCGGGAGCGCCGTCGCGCTCCCAAGCGGCGCACTGTAGCAGTGCACCACCGGGCTGGCCCTATTTTGACATAATTTTGCGAGTCACAGAAAAGCTGCAAAAATCTTACAATGAATTCCTTATATTTCCTTTACCCAGATTTCTCAAATGTTAATATTTTGCTACATTTGCTTTATCTTCTTTCTCTCTCTCTTTTTTAAAAAAATTTATTTATTTATTTATTTATTTTTTGTCCTTTTTTTGAGACCGGCCACACCATGCTCAGCCAGTGAGCGCTGTGAGCGCACCGGTCATCCCTATATAGGATCCGAACCCGCGGTAGGAGCGTTGCTGTGCTCCCAGCGCTGCACTCTCCCGAGCGCGCCACGGGCTCGGCCCTCTCTTTTATTTTATTTTATTTTTTTTCTGAATTATTTAAGAGTAAGACGTAGACATACAGTTGATTGAACAGTGGTACTGATAACACCAAGGTGCAGGGTTCAATCCCTGTACTGGCCAACCACCAAAAAAACAGACAGACATACCCCATTACCTCTTAATAATTCTGTGTGCATTTCCTAAAAACAGGAAATTCTTTTATATAACCATAGTACAATGATAAAAATCAGGAAGTTAACAACTGATACAATACCTAATTTACAGACCTTATTCATATTTCACCAATTGTCTTTTATAGCAAAAAAAAAAAAAAAAAAAATCCAAGATTGTGCATTGCATTCAGCTATATCCATAGTCCACATTAATTTGAGAGAGTTTCTGAGTTTTCTTTTGTATTTCATTACATTGACATTTTCTGAAAAGTACGGGCCAATTATTTTGTACAATGCTCCTTTGTCTGGACATTTGTCTGGTATTTCCTCATGATTAGATTCAGCTTATGTACTTTTGGCAACAATACCCCGAGTGATGCTGACTTCTCATCCTATCAGGAGGCACATGCAGTGGAGTAGTCCCAGTACTGGAAATGTTAACTTTGATCATTTGGCAAATGTGATCTGCCAAATCTCATCACTGTATGTTACTATTTATACTTTGTAATTAATATTTTGTAGGGAGATACTCAAAGTTTCATCCACTAGTTTTAGTATCCATTTACAATTCCTCCCTGAATCAATTATTATTATGATGGTTGCCAAACAGTGATTTTCTAATTCTATCATTCCTTCTACATGTATTAGTTGGTTCTCCACTATAAAATGTTTCCCTTCTCTTTAATTAATTAATGTTCCTGTAAACTCATGCATTCTTACTTTATTCAACAGGTTATAATCTTTTACTATTGTTACTGATTTTGATGTTCAAATTGTTCCAGATTTGGCTAATGGAATCCCTTTGGTAGGGCTCCTGTGTTGTTTTGATTGTCTCTACCATTATTTAGCCTTTTTTTTTTTT
>NW_007726583.1:233944-234849 GCF_000696425.1 Galeopterus variegatus
CTTCAGTGTGGTTATGTTATTCAGTTGAAATACAGCTTAATTCATTTGTTTTTGTTTGTATTCAATTTTAAGGTTCTGCCCCATCTGTGTGGATTCTATTTCTTTTCTTTGTTTGTTGTCATTGAGTATGGGAAATATGCTTCCAAAAGTCAGGACTATACAAAAGATCCATTGAGAGAAGTGTCATCCTCCCACGCTTGTCCTGTAAATAACTGTAAGGTCACGGAGGAAGACACTAACTGGGCAAAGGAAGAAAAAAATATTTTATTAGCAAGCTGCAAGTGGATCTGCCGGGCTGTGCCTAAAAATGGTGACCGTGCAGAGAGGCAGTTGGGTGTCTTTTTTATAGGGTTAAGATTGGCATCTGGCCTGGCCTAGGAAGACTGGCTACAGTGTTCCATTCCCTGTGCAGCTTGCTCATGGGAACAGAGACTTAGGGAGACAGAAACCTTGGCCTAAGGAGGGAAACACTTACAATGTTACATTCTGGGTACAGCCTGCTCAGCCTGCTCATGGGAATAGAAATTTAGAGGAACAAAACTGAAGGATGGGGGCTTTCTAAAAGTCAGGTTCTCAGTTCCAGGGACCTAACAACAATCAATATCATTAGTCTCTGGTTTATCCTTCCTGTGTTTCTTTTTGTACAAATGAGCAAATTCATATTTTCTTACTTTCCCTTCTTTCTTACACAAAAAGTGGCATAATATGGATCTCATTTTAAACATCTTTTATAGCAATACAAATCTCAGAAGCAAAGTAAAAGTAATATTTCACACTTAAAAACCAATGCTGCTCAGTGCTCGCTTCGGCAGCACATATACTAAAACCAATGCTGCTTAATGTTTGGTTGATAAAAATGGAGTGTAGAAGAAGATCCATTGAGGTGTGAAAAGCAAAGAGTGGAA
>NW_007726583.1:236550-237377 GCF_000696425.1 Galeopterus variegatus
TGTCATTTTAATTAAACCAATCTTCATAAAATGAACAAGTGGCCAAAAAAGAATGTGCATAGAAACTACATCATAAATGATAATACTCACCACGCCCACACCTCAGGGCCTGCCCAGGGACCCAAGGCATGGAGAAGGGGACCAGACCTCTCTCCCACAACCAGGCACATCAAGCCAGCAACTTGGGTCTCTCCCAGTGACCCTAAGCATGGAGCCAGGAACCGGACCCTCCTCCCACACCAGGCACAAAATGCCAGCACCTTGGGGTCCACCTGGGTACCCAAGGCATGGAGAAGGGGACCGGACCTTCGTCCCACAACCAGGCACATGGCCCCAGTGCCTTGGGGCCCACCCAGAGACCCAGGGCATGGAGAAGGGGATCAGACTGCTCTCCCTCAACCAGGCACACTGCACCAGCACCTCGGGGCCCACGCAGGGACCCAGGGCATGGAGAAGGCGATCGGACCCTCCTTCCACAACCAGGCACACCAAGCCAGCTCCTTGGGTCTCACCTGGTGACCCAAGGCATGAAGAAGGGGACTGGCCACCCCTCCCACAACCAGGTACATGGCTCCAGAGCCTTGGGCCTTGGCCTGCCCAGGGACCAGAGGCATGGAGAAGGAAACCAAACACACCCCACAACCAGGCATACCACCAGTGCCAGGGAGCATACCAAAAACAGCACCTCCGTGTGGGTGGCCCACCACAGCCACCACAATAACCATGGCTTGCCACAAAAGTAGCTAGACGCCACAACCACAATGTGGATGGTCTGCCAACCACTGGAGTGCATTCACACAAGAAGAGTCACCAGCAGAGACAAAGAA
>NW_007726583.1:238313-253128 GCF_000696425.1 Galeopterus variegatus
TTCAGAGTGACAGAAGAAGCATCTGCTCTCTGATAATATTGGGGGACCTGATCACATCTCTCAGCATTGGATGTATCATCTAGGCAACAAATCAACAGAGTAACCATGATTCTTTCAGAAGGAGAGAAGAAATCTAGGGCAATTAGAGGGGGGAGGGGGAGGGAATGAGGGAAGGGGAGAAGTTGGACAAGGGGCATAAAGAATAATTACGATTTGTGACATTATATATGCTAGAAATATTGATTTAATCAACATATCTCAATGTTCAACCCCAAAAATATGTATAATCGATTTTGATTCAATAAATTAATTAAAAAATAAAATAAAATAAATGATAATACTAACACAGCAAACAAGAAAAAGGCAGAGCTACCACTTTTCCTCCTTCTAGTAACAGGTCCATGATAGTCACATAGTTAAAGATGATCTGAACTCAAAGTGTATATTACTGTGCCTTGGTATGAAGCCATCATGATTAAAGTGGCATCATGAATTAATAAAAAACTATCTTGAATTAATAATTCTTTTAAAGTAAGAATAAAAAATTTTTTATAGTATTAATAATAAAATAAAACAAATTGTTTCATCTTATCTCATTCCCTTTCATTTCTATTCGTTTTCTTCCATTTGGCTACCAGTGTCCCAGCAGGATTATAGATTTACATGATATATAGGTAGGCATCTAACACCATTCTGAGCAAGAGTACATCACTGCTAAATATTAGGGTAATGACACAGTCAGAACCTGCCAGACCTGGCCCAGTCTGCTCTAGGCCATGGGAAACTGTGCCTTCTTCTGTGTGAAGCCAGGAGGGAATCTTTCATACATATAACAAAGCAGACAACCAGGATCAAGGAGAGGAGCCATCTAAATTCAGTCCTCCTGATGTTCACACAGGGGCCTAATACTGTACATGATTTCATACCATCATTGCACAAAAGACAGTTCCAATATAAAAATGACAACTCCGGGTCTTTAATTCTCAGGATGAAAATTATCAGTTAGTAAATGATCATTTTAAGTTACGGATAGAGCCAGACTGATTTCCACATGGACAGAAACTTTGTGTGTCCTTTTCACTGATGTGTGCCTGATAATTGGTATGCACTCAATAAATGTTTATAATTTTTGGACATCTGATATACTCATTAGCATTCTTCAATGATTAGCACTCTCACTGGATACCATTTCGTGGTTCTCCACCCTGGCTGTACCTTAGAAACAAATGTGAATCTTTTAAGCAATGCCAATGCCTGGGCTCCAACCTAGACCGATTAAGTCAGAATCTCTGGCAATGGGGCCTGAACATCGTACTTTTTAAAGAGAACTCGGCTAGATTTTCTGCCTGCTCTCTTCACTCTACTAGCTTATTACCATTTAATAAGTGGTGCTGCTTGGGGAAATTAGCACTCTTACATGCTGGTGAATTGGTACAACTCCCATGGAAGGATTTGTCAATGTCTGTCACACAGGTACTTGCACATGTGTCTTTTAACTAAGTGATTCTTCTATTAGAGACATAGCCTATACATTTATTTACACATGTGCATGATGCCATATTTATAAGGTTATTAATTGCAGCATAGTTTATAACAAAGGGGTGGAAAAATCTAAATATCTATTACTTAGGAATTGGTTAAATAAAATGTTTTATTTCTACAATGGATATTATGGAATATTATTTATCTGTAGATGGAATACTGTTAAATACAATGGAAACTTTAAAAAAAGAAATTTTTTTGGTAAGTATGTATAGTATGTTATTTGTGTATGTGTGTGTGTTTTTAAATATTATTTTACTCTGGTAAGAACACATAACGTGAGATCTACTCTCTTACATGTTGAAGTGTATTATACAGTATTGTTAGCTATAGGCACAAGGTTGTACAGCAGATATCTACAACTTGTTCATCTTGCATAATTAAAACTTTACGCCCATTGATTAGCAATTTTCCATTTCCCCTTTGCCCCCTTTGTTTTTTTAAATGGATTAAAAAATATATATGTATATATTCATATACATATATTTGTACATGCAGAGACTATTGCTGGAATACTTAAGAAACTAACAACAACGGGATCGCAACCCTCGGTGTCGCGCCCGCACCGTGCTCAACCAGTGAGCGGACCGGTCTCTATATGGGATCCGAACCCTAGGTGGGAGCGCCGCCGCGCTCCCAAGTGCCGCACTCTACAGAGTGTGCCACTGGGCCGGCCCCACATCTATATGTTTTTATACAGTTGCCAAAATTATGTAGATTCTTTTGCATGCTTTTCCCTCATCTCCCTTACCTTTACAATTTTTTTGATAATTAAATTTGAATGCCTGCATAAAACTTTTTTTTTTTAATGTATCATAATGACTCTAAATAACTCTCTAATTATTGGACACTTGGCATTTTGCAGGAATTGAATTGGTGTGTAGACGTTCGAAGGATTTCATTGACGTACACTATGCTTGTTTCCATTGTCATGGAAGTTGTAAATTATGGAATCTCTACACAATGCTTTAGGTAGCTATTAAAAATGAATATTTACTAATATGAAAAGCTGTCTATGATATATGAAAAAAGATATAATATACAATACCATTTTTGCATAAAGACATGCTATTTATAAAGGCATGTCTCTGTTTTTAAGTTTGTAGGAGAGGAGGAGATTCTGCACCTGGCCCCTTGGCCTCTTACCTGTGCTGGTTTGAGCACTAAGGTATTGCCTGCTGCCAAACATGCAGCACTCTTCCATGCCAGCATCATCAGGGGGTAATTCCAGGGAATGATAATGGCACAGACACTGCAGGGGAAGAAATAAGACATCCTTGGTTGTCTCGAACTAACAAAACTCTTAGGAGTCCCTTGAGGCACTCTCCTTGTCTTACCCAAGCGGCTCCTTCTTGGTGAAGGTCAGATTGCGATTTGGACGGGCCTGATTGATGGGAATTGTAGAACCCTAAAGAATAAAAAAAGTTTCATCTCAAAGAATCCATTTTCTGTCCTCTCTTTTTTTTCTTAGCTGATATAAAAAGATAGAGTTTGATTTATAAGAAGCAAATCCATACCAAAAAAGGAACTGCTATTTCTCTATCAAAAGCACCACGGAACATAGGTGAATAAACATATTTCTAATTTAGTTACTCTCCATTCCCAATTTCTTGGCTTGGCAGAGAATGTTAATCGCTTGCCCAATATCCATTCTCCCCTCTTTCCTTAGTAACAGAATCCTTGTATTAATAGTGGAGACAGCAATGTGCCCAGATAAGACACAGTGTTTTCTAGTCTCCATTGCAGATGAGATGGTCAATGGAGGATTAAGCACAAGGCATTAGGAGGGGAGTGCTCTTTAACATAAGCTAAGCTCAAGCATGTGCTCTTTTGCCCTTCCCTCCACTTCCACATCCTCCTCTTCCTGCTCAATATGTTGCTGAAATGGCTGGCACTTGTGACGGTTATCATGAGACCATTAGACATTGTGAGGGTGGAGGTCATATGGTACTAAGGATGGCCTGGCAGAGAAAGAGAGAAGGAGCCTGCATCTCACATACTAGCTCTGACCGCTTGCCTTTGGGCTTCTTGAAAGTGAGAGAAAAATAAACTTCTTACTTAGGTTTTCTGTTATACATGGCCAAATGGTACTAAGGATGGCCTGGCAGAGAAAGAGAGAAGGAGCCTGCATCTCACATACTAGCTCCGACCGCTTGCCTTTGGGCTTCTTGAAAGTGAGAGAAAAATAAACTTCTTACTTAGGTTTTCTGTTATACATGGCCAAATTTAATCTCAACGAATTCACAACAGTGGTCTTTAACTGGAGCTATTCATTTGCTTTGCCACATAAAATATTATTGCTATTACTAACACAAGTGTACAGTTTCTTATCTGAAACCCTTCTAGCCAGGTGTGTTTAAGAATTTAAAAAGTTTTGGACTTTAAAAACATAATATAGTATATATACCTTATATTATGTTGCATTATCTACTACCCACTGTAGGATCTAAGGCAGCCCTCTATAATCAAACACGTTAATATTTACTCAGCAAAACATGCATATTCACTCTAAGTGATATAAATAAAGATTATAAGTATACATATGTTCATTCAGGTCAGGGTTTGGCACCAAATGCATTTAAACTAATCAAACAAATTAATTTTCAGGTTTCAGAGCTATTTGGATTTCATAATTGAGGAGAATTTAATTCATAATTCAGAGCTATTGGATTTATAATATGGACTGAACCACTATTACTAACTACTTACATATGCATGACTTTGTAGTTGAACGATAATAAAAACTACATTTTTGTGCAAGAACCTACTGTGTTGCAGACTTGTATAATACTGCAGTATATAAATACTTATTTCTAATTCTCATAACATACTTGCAAAGTATGTATTATTGTGACCATTTTACAGAAGAGGCAGGTAAGGCTCAGAGAGATAAAATAACTCTAACATCAGCTGGTAAGAGTAAGTGGCAAAGCTGAGACTTGGATCCAGATCTCTCTGACTCTATATCAACATTGATGACAGCAATGTGCCCAGATAAAATATTATATTTCTCATTCTCCTTAGCAGATAGCAATGGCCAAGGAGAGATAGAAGCACAAGACTTTGGGAGGGTGGGAATGCTTTTTAAAGCCCTTTATCCCTTCTCCACTTCCTCCCTCTTCCCCACTTCTTCCTTCTTGCTGCTGGGAATGTGGCTATGATCGCTGGTTCTGCAGTGGCTATCATGAGTCTATGAGCAGCATGCATTCTGCTGTTTGCTACGGGCCCTACCTTTTGTATCCCCAATGCTGAGGCCAAGTATAATTGTCATTTACCATCACACATGTGCTATTTATTATCTTATAGTAAAAGGAAAATGAAATATTTATTGTATTCATGTCTTCCTCAAAATTTTTCTCATAATCAGTCTGCTTCAATCATCTACATTAGCTCTCTGGCCTCTGTAGGCATTTGAATTTGTAACCCCTATATGATACCAGGCTTCTCCCTATACGTCTAAAAGACTCTAGATACCCTTAGGAGGCATTATAGTAAAGTGCAAAGAATATCATTACAATTTAGATTCAGAAAATCTTGAGTTCAACCTGATTCTATGGTTTACTTGCTATGGATTCTAGGAAAGGCATTCATTTCCTTAAGCTTCTGTTTCCTTACTTGTAATAAGGAGATAATAGCTGTCCATTTACCTCACATGGTTATTATAACTTTTGCTATGGTCTGAATGTGACCCCCAAAATTCATGTGTTGGAAACTTAATCCCCAATGCAACAGTGTTGGGACATGGAGCCTAGTGGGAGCTGTTTAGGTCATGAGGGCGGAGATATTGGACTACTGCCACTATAAAAAGGGCTTGCAGGAGTGGATTTGCCCTATTCTGTTTTTCTGCTACTTGAGGACACAATGTTCCTTCTCTCCAGAGTTTACAGCAACAAGGTGCCATCTTGGAACCAGAGACCAAACCTTGATCTCTGGACTTGATCTTGGACTTTCCAGCTTCCACAACTGTGACAGAATAAATTTCTGTGCTTTATAAATTACCCAGTCTCAGGTGTTCTGTCATAGCAGTGCAAAATGAACTAAGACAACCATGTTATATAGTTGAGAAAACCTACATACAAGGTGGATCTGACACAGTGCCTGGAACAAACAAGTAAATGTTAATCCCTTTTCCTTTTGGAATGAATAACATTTATGCTTACCTGAATTTTATCACACCAGCCAGAAAAATATCTGAATGTTTGCACAGACATTCCAATGTGAGTCTTCAGAGCCAAGGTATAGACAGCCCCTGAATCAAGGGCTTCAATGGTTGCCAGCTCTTCTTGGTTCTCTTCCAGTAGGTCTGCAAGTCTTTATGGTCAGTGAAAGAAATTCATTCATCAAACATTGACTGAGCCCTATTACGTATAAGGTATCATCCTAAGGACTGAGAATTCAGAGGTGAACACAAATGGATCACATCTCTGCCCTTACGGAGATCAGAGTCCAGTAGGGAAGATAGATATTAAACAAATAATTCCATAAACAATTTGCTTCAAGAATTACAAAGGGAAAGCAGAAGGTGGTGAAAGCATGTATAACTTGCCTCATATATGTATAAGAAGCAGTGATTTACCGTGACTGAGCCATGGTAAATCAAGGAGATCAATAATAGAAAACAATGGGAATGTGGATGGTTCATGACTGTACAGGAAGAGGTTAGAGGGCAATCCATAGCCCTTGAGGATTTTGGGGCTGGTATAGAAATGTTTCCAGCACTAACGGAAGAGGACAAGGTAGAAACAAATGGAATGAATCACAAACACAACATATTTCTGTTTGGTGTCCAGTTTCTGTGGGAAGATAAGTGCAGGACTGCATGATGGCTAGGCAATAGAATTCATCTTTTGTGTTCACCTCCTCCATTTGTTTTCCTTCCTTCCTTCCTTCAGTAGTTCTCTGAGCTGTTCCTTTTGGGCCATTCGAGAGTAGGGCTTGAATCCCCTTCCCCCAATGTTTCTTCCAGATCTTGCTGTAAGATATCTTTTGACCAAGGTCAGACATTTGGCTTTCGGCAAGCAGAAAATGGAATTTATGATAGAAACGAATTAACTCCTGGCATACTTAGTTACTGATTTAAAATACTCCTCCCAGGCCTTAGTATTTTTCCTCCTTGCTCCTATTCTTTACACATCAAGTAGATCTAAAATTTGTCTTTGAAAACAACAGGGTGCTGAATATCTCCACTGGCTTTTCTATTTCCATTCTCCACCCTGCTCTGTGACCCTGGAGGATGACCTTTATAGACTCCCATCACCTGGCTCCCTTGTTCTCTCACTGGAAGGCACCTGCAGGAGGAGAAAGAGGTTGAGGGATTCAGTGCCCTGGCTCCCTCACTGATGGGCTGTGGTTTAGCAGCCGCTGTGTCCCTCCACCAAAGACCACTGCAGTGTGGTCTTCTGCAGCTACAGATCTTGCCAGATTCTAGTGACAGTTCCTTCCTCTGTCCCTTTGTCCCTTCAGACCTTGGAGGAGTAGCAGCTTCCCCCTGCTGCTAGTCCTGCGTGGGGTGCTTCATTATCCTTTGTGGGATTCCCTTGACCTTGCCTATGACTTTGTAAATAGTCCTTTACTAAACTTCTTTTCTTACTAGGACCCTGACTGATACAAGCAATAATACAAAAATCAGGAACTCACATATATGAGATTTTATATGATTCAAGTAACAGAAGGCACATATATAATAGGTGCATACTAGAATGTTTTGCAGGAATTCTTTAAATGTTGGCAATGTTAGCCAAGATCCATTGGTAGCAGACTTGCTTTTCTAAGAAATATAGCTGGGCTGGTTGGTTAGCTCACTTGGGAGAGTGTGGTGCTAATGACACAAAGGTCACGGGTTCAGATCCCCATTCCAGCCAGCTGCCAAAAAAATAAATAAAAAATAAAAAACATACCTGTACATCAGTCTTCCTCTTTCTCTTGCATTCATTCTTCCCCATTCGCCATTTTCAAAAGCATCTTTTGCTGCTGCTACAGCTTTATCAACATCCACCAAAGAAGCATAGGCCACTTTGCATATTGTCTATTTCAGTGTAAGTAAAAATAGGTTATGTAAGAGATATATAAAAATGATTCTTGAAATTAATCTCATGTTAATAGGAAAATAGTGTATTACTTATTAAAATCCAAAGAATTTTATGATGAAAAATTAATACATCCAGCAATACCATAAAGAAAAAGAAACAATTATAAGATGAAAATTATGAATATGAAATTGGTACTTTATGTGTTACACTACATTATGGAAGAACACATTTAGGATGACTATATACAAAGGTACTTCAAAAAGTTAGTGGAAAAATAGGATTAAAAGACAATACGAATCCTTCCATGAACTCATATTTCTCCTAGTGCCTTAGGGAAGCTGAATTTCTTGCCATGAGTTTTCAAAGTCTGAAAATTTTTTTCCACAGGTAGCTCTACATTGAGGGATGTCTCTGATGTGTATTGATACAGCTATATGTCTAAATCATCATAAATATTCATATTATGAAATAGGTTACTATGGTTAACAGCAGCCAGTACCAAAATCAAATAGTTGAAAGAAATGCATGAAGTACGTTTGTAGAAGTGCTTGGAGGCATAGCAATAGAATAAAGTAGCTTCTTAAAGTCTGCTTGTTTTACAGCTGTGCATAAACTAAAAATCCATGACCACACTAAATTACTCACAGATCCATCTGTGGGGTTGATAGTGTCGTAAGTCTTTCCATCATCTGCATCTATGAACTGTCCATTTATGAAACACTGATAGGGCATTTTTACTGTCATTTCATTGACCTCCTTTGAAACCTAAGAGAAAATTATGTTAATTCAATGAAATTCTGTGCTTATCAATTTGATAACAAATAGCAATAAGAAGCTCATTTCTCTAACTCAGAGGAAGACATTAAGTCAACGGGATCCTGGTTCATACCATCTGGAAGAGTCAACCGTATGTAAGATTTGGGCCTCAAGATGCTCAGCTTGGCCACTGAGGCAGGAGGTTAGCAACTGATGACAGAAGTGCTCTAGGCTGGGCTTTACAGAGATCTGACTGTCTTCCTTACACAGGTGAAAGAGAACTCAAAGACCTTCAAATGATGGAAACACCACCATCTAGTGGCAGCACTGACGGAGCACAACTAATACTTCATGTACATCCTTGAAAATGCCTTTGTGGATAGGTTTCCTCTCCACTGGTGCCACTTAAGGTTTTCTTTCCTTAAGTTCCTCCCAATTTTCACTTTCTTTCTATTACATATGTGTTGCCTAAATTGTACTCCCTGCCATTGCCTAGCAAGCAAATTTATGTTTGTCAATTAATTTCTATGATGCTCAGTTTTTTCAACAATAAAATGAGATGATATCTGCTTCATACAGTTATTGCAGGGAATAATTGAGATAATATATGTGAAAGAGCATTATTGGCATAAAATTTCATATCACTGCAAGGTATAAAAAAGGAAATTTAATTATTAAAAAAAATGTCATATGGAGAAATCGGTAATTTTAAAAAAGGAAAAAACAGCAAGAAATTATCTTGCCTTTCCTCACACCAAGTGCTCACGTTCTATGAGGTATTTCCATTGTGTTTGGTAGGATGTGATGAAGGAAACTTCACGTGAATTGATGTGTTCAATCCCTGCACATAGTTTGCTCTTCTAAAATCACTGTTCTGGGAATATGCTGAGTGTCTTACGTGTAGCATCTAATTTGATTTTCCCAACCACCCTATAAGGTGGATATTATTATTATCCCATCTAACATATCAGGGAACTGAGGCTAGCCCAAGGTCATACAGCTAGTAAGCTGTGCTACTTGGATTCAATCCTAGGTTAATTCGTGTAGCATCTAATTTGATTTTCCCAACCACCCTATAAGGTGGATATTATTATTATCCCATTTAACATATCAGGGAACTGAGGCTAGCCCAAGGTCATACAGCTAGTAAGCTGTGCTACTTGGATTCAATCCTAGGTTAATTGGACTCCAGAAAAGACCTGAGAAGGCCCTCATCTCTCTCATCTGGCTGACCTTGAGGCTCTGTGCAAAAAAGGAAGTGTGAAGGTTACAGCAGAGTAGTAAACTGCTGGTTGGAGCATTGAAGGTGCACCCTGGACACACACAGAGTCCCTTAGCAAAGGCTGAGAGACTTATTGGTTTAAGGCATTTAAGATTGAAATCTATGCCCAATCATTAGCTGACCACTAAACGAACCAAAAAGAGACTTTGGTGGTGGCAAACTATAAAGAATAGACTTTACAGACTTAGTTCAAGAAAGTCACGTTCAAAGAAAAAGCAGCAATCACCACAACAATAATCAGCAACAATGAACCCTGTGAAGGGAGGCGGGCGTTCTGATTTCTAGACTTGCTACATCCTATTATTGGAAATGGCCAGCTTTCAACAAAAGATCAGAAGACATGCAAAGAAACAGGAAAGTATGGCTCGTACACAGGAAAAAAAAGAAAGCAGTTAATAGAAACCATCCCTGAAGAAGCCTAGATATGGACTGACTTGACAAAGACTTTAAATAAGCTTCTATAAATATGTTCAAAAGACTAAAGAAAACCATGCCTAAAAAATTAAAGGAGAGCAAGAGAACAATGTCTCACCAAATAGAGAATATCAATAAAGAAACAGAAATTATAGAAAAGAACCAAATAGAAATTCTAGAATTGAAAAGTAAAGTAACTGAAATAAAAAATTCACTAGAGAGGCTCAACAGCAGATTCAAGCAGATGAAGAAAGTCTGAGCAAACAGGAAAGAATAAGAATAAAGAAAAATGAAACAGAGCCTCAGAGACCTGTAGGACACCATCAAGCACACCAACATACACATAATGTAAATCCCAGAAAGAGAGGGGTGGGAAAAAAGGGAAGAGATAATATTTGAAGGAATAAAGGCTGAAAACTCCCTAAATTTGATGAAAAACTTTAATCTGCACATCCAAGAAGCTCAACAAATTCCAATAGGATAAACTCAAAGGATCCTTTACTAGACACATCATAATAATGGTCAAAAGTCAAAGACAAAGCAGGAATCTTGCAAGCAGCAAGAGAGAAGCAAGTCATCACATTAAAAGGATCCTCAATGAAGTTAACAGCTGACTTAACATCAGAAACCATGGAGGCCAGAAGGCAAGAGACAACATATTCAAAGGGCTGAAAGAAAAAGACCATCAACCAAAAATTCTAGATCCAGCAAAAGTAGCCTTCTAAAATGGAGGAGAAATCAAAGCATTCCTAAATAAACATAAACCAAAATAAATTCATTGCTAATACACCTGGCCTACAAGAAAAATATTTAAAAGAGTCCTTCCGGCTGAAATGAAAGGAAACTAGACGGTAACTCACTTGAATCCATATGAAGAAATAAAGAGCACTGGTAAAGGTAACTAAGTACATAAATATAAAAGTCAGTATAAATATATTACTATTTTTAACTCTTCCTTCTGATTTAAAAGACAACTGCATAAGGCAATAATTATAGAACTGTGGGGGGGCTTATAATGTATAAAGATATAATTTGTATGACAATAATAGCACAAATTCAGGGTATGGAACAGAACTATATTACAGGCAAGATTTTCTATACTATTGGTATTAAGTTGGCATTAATCTGAACTAGATTGTTTTAAGCAAGAATGTTACTTGTAATCCTTAAGGCAACCACTAAGAAAATAACTAAAAAATATATAAAAAGAAACAATAAGGGATTAAAATGTTATAGTAGACAATACCTATTTAACATGAAAGAAGATAATAAAGGATAAATAGAGGATAAATAAATAAATGATGCTTGATATCATTAGGAAATACAAATCAAAACCATAATGAGATACCACTTCACACCAACTAGGACAGCTGAAAAAGAAAAAGACAGATTGTGGCAAATGTTGGTGAGGTATGGAGAAGTTGGAACCCTCATACATTGCTGGTGGGGTTATAAAATGGTGTAGCTGCTTTGGAAAACAGTTTGGCAGTTCCTCAAAAAATTAAACATAGATTCACCATTTGACTGATCAATTCCACTCCTAGGTATATACCCAAGAACGTATGTTCACACAAAAACTTACACATGAATTTGCATAGCATCATTATTCATAATAGCCCAAAAGTGGAAACAACCCTGATGAATCAACTGATGAATGGATAAACAAACTGTGATTTATCCATACAATGGAATACTATTTGGCTAGAAAAAGGAATGGAGCGATGATATAGGCTACAACACGTATGAACCTTGAGCACACTACGCTAAAGTGAAAGGAGCCAGATTTACATGGAAGATTCCATTTCCATGAAGTACCTAGAATAGGCAAATCCATAGAGACAGAAAGCAGGTTAGTGGTTTCCAGGAGCTGGGGTTAGGAGATGGGGATGGGGGGGTACAGAACGACTTCCAGTGGGTACAGGGTTTCTTTATGGGGTGATGAAAAAGTTCTAAAATTAGATAGTGGTGATATCTGCACAACTCTACAAATATACTAAAAACCACTGAAATGCACATTTTAAAAGGGTACATTTTATGTTGTCTGAATTATATCTCAAGAAAACAATTATTAACAAAAGGTTATAATTTTAAAAACAAACGGATGAGGCACAGAACTTTTTTACAGTATATGTATCCTGCTGATGTAGAGTTGAAACATCAAAGAAAAGCTCACATAATCCACCACCAGCTCTGCCTCTTGATCTTCTCCTCTCAGTTTCCTCACCACCTTTTGGATGAATTCTTGAAACTTGGTGGCCATATAGACATCTTCATTCTGTAACTGAAGCCCACCACATTTCTGTCTGATCTCTTCAACCAGCCTTAAAGCAAGAACGAGCTCATGTTACTTATATTTGTAAAAGGTTTAGGGGAACTGCACTATCAGCATTTGTCAAGTTGTCTTGAAGTAAGATTTATGTCATATGCCTATTTTATATCCCATGAAATTTTCTGTGATAATAATCAGAGAAATTGACAATACTGGGGCAAGAAAATTAAAAATCTGCCTTGAAGGACAGTGGCATTTTTTTGTTGTTGCTGTTTTTAACTTTATCGATGAATAAAATAAAAGAAATCAAAGCAAAAACATTTTATTTACTTACAAGAAGGATGTCAGGGGCACATAAAGTCAGTTCTTTTCCTTTCAAAGTTACTCAAGAAATAAGAAAGGCAATTTCCTAATTGTAAAGACTACAAGAAATAAATGTCATATTGTAGAATATTTTCTCTAGACTATATGCAAGAATAAAACAGACTTTTTGTGTGTGTCCCTTGGTTAACATAGGTACTAGTTAGAACCATGTGGTAGGTTAATATAATTTTTGAAGTCCTTTCCAATCCTTTGATTTTCACTGTCAATTTGTCAAATTACAGCTATCTGGCATTTCTTCAATGGCAGTGGTGGACTAGACACAGTGTAGAAAGCTCACCACAGTTGTTCAATCATTTCTTCTCTAAAAGAGATGAAGTGGCTTGGTTATCAAGATAATAATATCAAATGATATTATCAAGATAATATCAGATGATTATGGTTAGTCAGACATTCAAACAGTAAATGAGTAATTCCTGCAGGAGTGTTTTCCTAGCTCCCCCCCCAAAAAAAAATAGTATTAATAATACATTATTAAAATCTTTAGTTGACCTAATTAGAAGTTTCTGGGAACTCATGAGTCATAGCTGAGTAATCTGTAATTTGAGGAACCAAAACTCTTAACTTTTGGTAATATGACATAATGCTCTTCAAGTGATTGCTTTTGATTACTGATATAAAAGCTCCACAAATAAAGAAACTTTGTCTAGTTTACAACTGTATCCCCACTGCCAAAACTCTTCCTTATGTGTAATAAGTATTCAATAAATTTTGTGAAATAAATGAATGAATAAATAGGATATTCCTTAGGAACACTTCTTTGTCAAAATGAAGGATTATGTCGAGGAGGAACATTTTTACCTTTTAGTGAACGGCTATAGTAAGGCCCAGAATCCAAATCCCTTTAGCTTCTCTATTCTCTGCACCCCTCGTCAAAGGACTGCCCGGCCCTTGGTTAGTTCTCAATGGACTCATTATCTTCATTACTCAAATTAAAAAACACTTCTGCAAGACTCTGCACCATCAGGATCCTGGTACACTTTTCTTGACATAGAGGAGGCTTTCTAGGACACTAGCCATTTCAACTTGCTGTAAGCCTCTGTAGAGAAATTCTGACTTTGGGGTGATTTCCCTTACTCTTCCAAGTAGCCTGATAACCCTCATTCTAGATCCTTCTCACTGGGTAATTTTGGAGGATAGGAGAAAAAAGATTTGGGGGGGAGTATAATCAATGTCATATTGCTATGGTTTGAATGTTCCTTCCAAAACTCCTGTTAAAATTTGATTGCCATTCTGATGGTGTTAAGAAGAGGGACCTTTAAGAAGTGAGTAATGGGGCCGGCCCGGTGGCACACGGGAGAGCGCGCCGCTTGGGAGCGCGACAGCACTCCCGCTGAGGGTTCGGATCCCATATGGAGACCGGTTCCCGCTCACTGGCTGAGCGCAGTGCGGGCGCAACACCGAGGGTTGCGATCCCGTTGCCGGTCCCCGGTACGGGCGCGACACCGAGGGTTGCGATCCCGTTACCGGTCAGTAAAAAAGACAAAAAGGAAAAAAAAATTAAAAACTCTATATATCCAAAGATATCATAAAATGATGAGGCAACCTCGATGGGGAGAAGTTATTTACAATGCACAATTAATCATGAATTAATAATATCCACAGTTTATAAACAATGCCTCCAAATCAATAAGAAAAAAGCAGCCCAGTTGGAAAATGGATAAAGGTAATTTGAGGAATCTGACAGTCAAAAAACCATGAAAGATGCTCAACCTGACCAGTGGTCAGACATAGAACATAGGTTTTACTGCTTGTAACACAGATGTAAAATAACAGTGGCGTGAACAAGGAAATTCATTTCTCTCACAGGTAGAAGTCTAGGCTGGTGTGGCTGTGCTCTGTGAAATCATCAAACCTGTTATGTCACTCTTTGGTCGGAATCCTAGGTGTTTTCTCTTTTGTTGTTCTGCTGTCCCTAGGCTGTTGCTCTTGTCTGTGTGGTCCTAGATGGCTTACCACCACATCTCTATTTCGCTCAGTGGAAAGTGGGAAAAGAGAAAGGGAGGGCACGCTGGGCACAACCTAGAAGTTGCACATACTATTTCTCACAACCCACATATCCTCACCTAGCTGCAGGAAGCCTGGGAAATGTTGTCAGTCTTTATACTGGGTGGCCATTGTCCCGCTGAAAATTGGGTTTTC
>NW_007726583.1:253650-374499 GCF_000696425.1 Galeopterus variegatus
CTGAGTGCAGTGCGGGCGCAACACCGAGGGTTGCGATCCCGTTGCCGGTCCCCGGTACGGGCGCGACACCGAGGGTTGCGATCCCGTTGCCGGTCCCCAGTGCGGGCGCAACACCGAGAGTTGCGATCCCGTTACCGGTCAGTAAAAAAGACAAAAAAAAAAAAAAGGAAGAAGTGAGTAATGGATTGTTGTTACCACAGGTATGGGTTAGTTATTGCAGGCGTGGGCTCCTGATGAAAGGATGAGTTCAGTCTCCTTTTTTTCTCCTTTTGCTCTCACCCTCTCTCACCGGGTGATGCCATTTGCCATGTTATTACACAGCAAAGAAGGCCCTCACCAGATGTGGCCCGTTGATCTTGGACTTCCCAGCCTCCAGACCCATAAGCCAAATAAATCTCTGTCTTTATAAATTACCCAGTCTCAGCTATTCTGTGATAGTAGCAGAAAACGGACTAAGACATGTGCCCTTCTGGATCAGACTGTATAGGAAATTCCCCACTAGCCCTCTCACCAAAAGCTTCTCAATTCCAATGTCATACTACAGGAAAATCAGCTACAGAACATGAGGGCAAATTTTAAAAAGAGGCAAACAATTAGGAAAATTGGTTTTCTAGGTATACAAGAGATATAAAAACAACTTCTGGTTAGCAACAAAGAGAATTAAACTGATAGATATACATGTTTTACCGTGGAAACAACAACAAAAATGATGAAGAAAAGAGTAGACAGGTATGATGGAGTGATAACATCCAAAACAAAGGATTTGGATGTGATTGTCAAAGTCAAAATCCCTAGTGGAGGGATGAGAGTCAATAAGGTGGTAGTTTTACCTGACAACATCCATTGATCTTGCTCCAGATTTAAAGAAGTCTGTGGAGTCTTCAATAACAGGGATGTTGCTTAAAATTCCAGCCCAGATGACCTACCCAAAAAGGGACACTTTTAGGAGGGAAGCCCCATGAAGGACAATGTGGCAGAGACTGGCTAGCTCTCCACCAAAGCTATTTCCTCTTCATCGTGTATACACAGCTTGACCACATTTCTCAGAATCTCTTCGAGTTAGATGCAGCCAGTGAATATGAGTGGAAGTGACCTGCAACTGCTCCAGTCTTGGCCCATGAAAAACCTTCTCCATACAATTCTCTCTGCTCTTTTGCCCTTCTGGCTGTCTGGAATAGACTTGACCTCCAGGATGACCTTGAAGATAGTATAGCCCGGATCCCTGAATAACCCCACCCCTAAGCCCCGTGCCCCAGTTTCACCCCTAGCCCCCAGTGCCAACCTAGAACTGCTTTGGATTACTTATGTGAGAAATAAATCTGTATATACTATGCTCGAGCACATACATTTTGGGGTTGATTTCCTGTTGTGCAGCTAATATAAAAAAGAGGAAATAAAGTTCTAACTCTACCCCTTTGAAGACTGATAGTACCAGTTATAAATATGCTTCAGTCTTCCAAGGTAACAGCAATATTAAGGACATCGTATGTTCACCTTGATGGTCTCTGCCACCTTCAACTCTTCAGCTGTAAGCTCCACCACTGATGTCTCACCCCCTGAAAAGTACTGAGAGGCAGGAATCATTTTTCCATCTTCAAACTGCAGATTTCTCACCATCACCTACAAAATAGCAACAAAACAAAAATAAAAATTGAGGATTAGGATAATTCAAAGGTAAGACTGGTGGGAGGAGGAGTCCTGCATATTACATACACAGAACGACCAGCTTATTTGGAAAATACAACAATATGGATTAAAAGCACTCACTATTATGTTTAAAGGACCGAAGTGGCATTTTAATAATGGCAGCAGAAAGGAGAAAGTTAAGACTAGAGGTAGATACATCACAAAATGAATAATAAGCTCTGGAAAAATCGACATTTGGATGTAGGCATTCAGACTAAAACCTATTATAACAGCAGGCACTATGACTACCACTATGACCCTGCTGCTGCCGTCTTCTGAGCACTTACCCTGTGCCACACACAGTGTGAGGTATATATGTATGTACTGAAGCATCATTTAATCATATAAATACAGATGGAGGCAGATGCCAGTATTAGTCCCATTTTACTGATGCAGAAATGGAGGCTCAGTGAGGTTAAGTGTCTTGCCCAGTGCCACACAGATAGTAAGTAACAAAGCTGGAATTAGAACCCAGAACTAGCTGGGCTTGCAACTGATTTATCCTGCAGTGACTGGAAAATATCTGCAAGTACAAATTTCCTCTTAGTCTTCATTGGGAAGCTGTCCAGAGGGCACGGAGGCCCAGAGCCAGCCCTCCCCAGCACAGGCAGTAGAGGGGTGCTTGCCTGGTGAGAAAATGGAAGAGGGCCACATCAATCTCCCTTGGTCCTCCCAGGCTCTGGCAGTGGGAAGGCAGACAGACGGGATTCCCCTCTCTGTTCTATAGATGGGGAAACTGCGACTTGTGGGGAGAACCATCCTTCCAGCACGGAGGCCCAGAGCCAGCCCTCCCCAGCACAGGCAGTAGAGGGGTGCTTGCCTGGTGAGGAAATGGAAGAGGGCCACATCGATCTCCCTTGGTCCTCCCAGGCTCTGGCAGTGGGAAGGCAGACAGACGGGATTCCCCTCTCTGTTCTATAGATGGGGAAACCGCGACTTGTGGGGAGAACCATCCTTCCAAAGACAAGTGCGTGGCAGAGCAGGGATCCACATCCTTGAAGCCTGATCAAATTCTAAGCTCTTTCTACTGTATCACAAAGCAGACTGTGCAGGCCTCTGGGGTCCGTCCTGACGAGTCTTGTTCTATCAGGGCACCTGGAGCCCACTCATCCCCAGAGAGAAATGGGGGCACAGATATCCTGGGCCTCCCACATCCCGTGTGAAAGCTATTCCCTTAATAGCTTGGGTTATAGAAGGAAACCAAAAAAGTTATTTCATAGGTGACCATACTGAACACTTACGGCTTTTCCATCATTACCAAAAACAACAAGTCCATTTTTGGTAACAAGACCCGGCTTCTTAGCACCTTTAATTTCCAGTGGTTCTCCAGGAGGCACAGAGCTATTCAGTAATGATGAGCCATAGAACGTGACCATCTAATAAAGAGACCAAACCCAGAGCGTAAGATCAGGAGGTGAAGCTGTTCATAGCTGTGTGTGCAAGCATTACTCCCTGAATCATCATCTGTAATAAAGTTGAGATACCATCATGTGAAAGACTGTATCAAGCATCTGTAGAAATGACACAAAGTAAGAGACATTCTGCAAATGTGTGATTGAAGAGTTTCAATAATACCCCACATCCAGGTGACAGGAGTATACATTTATCATATATTCCCACTGATACAAAGGCGAATGAGATATAAAGCTCTCAGCCTCTACAGCCTGAAAGTAGGGTTTGTGAGGGCCGTGGAGGTATTGGGGGTGGGGGGGTAGGTGAGGGGAGATGCACAGTAGTAAATACGCCATAACGATGCAGTGTGGTAAGTGATGAGAAGTGCAAGGTGCTTTGTGGGTCAGTTCTTGGACACAAGACTAGATCGAGACTGTAACTACGAGAAATCGACACTCATTGACCTATCATTATAATTCCATGACTATTAGCTGTCATTTATTGAGCACTGAAATAGTTAACATTTGTTGAATACAGTACTTACTCTACGCTAGGGACCAAGTGATTAAATGAATTAACACGTATTAACTCATTTAATCTTCACAATAACCCATAACCTATAAGGGAGGCGGCACCATTAGTCCCATTTTACAATGAAGAAACCAAGGTACGCAATGGTTAAGTAATCTGCCCAAGGTCACACAGCAGCTAGTGGGAGAGCCAGGGTTGTAATCGAAACATTCTGGCTTCAGATCCCACACTCTTCACCACTACACTGAACTTCCTCCATTGGTCATTCATCTGTCCCACACACAAGTATTTTTATTGTCACCTAATATACACCAGGAAACCTGCTTAAGTGCATCAAGACAATAACATGAAGCTCTTACTCTGAAGGAGTTCATAGTCTATTGTGGACAGGGGGATTGGTAAATAAAACGACCCTTACAATACCTGATGTGCTATGTTAGAGGTAGGCAAAGTGTTGTTGGAACAGAGGGAAGGGACACCAGACCCCCACAGGCTGGGCATGTGAGAGGTCAGAAAACTTCCTAGAAGAGGTAAAACCTGAGAACCTGAGCTGAGCCCAGATTCCCCATGAGTGAGAAGGCCCTTCATGCCCTGCCCCTGCCCACCTCTCCTGCCTCATCTCTCTCCACGCCCCTCCTCACACCCCAGACCCCAGCTTTATTGCAAGTCCTTAACTAGGTGCTATACTCTCCTGTCTCTGGGGCTTCACCTCTTTGTCTCTCTCTCCACCTGATTAACTCTTCTTGAAGTTCAAGCAAAGCAGTCAGCTTGTCTAGGAAGCCTTCCCTAATACACCTGAGTCTGGACCTCGGTTACAGCATTTATCTACTGCATATTGTGTCTACTCACTTCTCTGCTTTCTTCATAAAACCGCAGGCTCCTTGACAGCAGGGGCTGTGCCTACTGTCTGCTTCACAGTAAATGTCCACCGTATGCTGAATAAACAGGAAGGTGAATCACAGCCCCTCCATATGACCAAGGGAAGAACCAGGGGAAGCCTTGATTTATTTGCAATATCTCTTCCAAAAGAAATATGGTGGGGGACAAAAAAAGGTCCCTAGAACATACCTCTCCATTTATCTCTGCCCAAGCTCCAGGGACTTTATCATGACCTCGGATCCAGTTATGTAAAACTTCAGCAGACAGGTCCCAAGAAATCTAGGAAAGCACAAAGCACACATTGACCTTCTCAATGCTGTGAGTCTCCAAAGCAACAGAAACATTTGTCTCCATCAGTGGCACAAGTGGGTAGGGGTGAGGTAGGCTGGGTGGAAGAGCCACCTCTTGGTGAGGAAATGGTACATTGCGAACTACGTAAAGGTAGAGGGCCGGGAACTTTGAGAAGTGTTACTGCGTTGCTGTAAATACCTTGGCATTGTCTTTTTTCTGGATACCTTCATATGTTGCCCCTTCCTCTGGTTGGGGAATACGAGGAGCTTTTCCGTCGGCTATAAGTTGGACAGCTTCTACCTAAAGCCAAAAACGTCACCTGTGTTACAGCCCAACGACCAGCAATGTCATGGTCTGTTCAACTGAAGTTTCTGCTTAACAAGATTACTACATATAAATCTGTTCAGACATTCAGACTATGAAAATAACTACCACTTCTGCAGGTTTGCCTAAGTGCCAAGCAGTGTAGTAGCTTCTGTATGTGAAATATCCCTTGCAAACATGACACAAATCCTACAAGGTGGATCATATTATTCCTGTTTACAGATGAGAAAACTGTGGCTTAGAAAAGTGAAGCAACTAGCTTGAGATCACAGAGATAGCTGGTAGGTGTCAGAGGCGGGATTTGCATCCAGGTTGATTTACTGCTAATATCAAACCTGCCCTCTCAAAAATGACTCCCTTGTTTAAACACACTTCAACCTCTTCTTGGTGATTCAATGGAAATAATTCCATTCTATATTTCCAATTCAATGGAAATAGTTATAAAATAAGTCATGCCGGATTATTTTACTCATCATGATGATTCTAGAAAATGGTACATTATTGTATTTAATTGATTCAACTTGCTTTCTAGCTTAGGAAACCTGGAATTAAAAACTTAAAATCTATCCACGAGAGTGACTGCCTTTGAGATGTGTCCTGCATCTCTTCCTGTGATATTTATGTTTGCCTTGAGTTGAGAGCTTCTCCCTTTCCCTGGGAGGCCTTTGTGAGCTCAAGTTCTCAGATTTCTCTCCAGGGACTCACAGCTGCTGACTACTGGAGTTAGCCACCTGGGAACAGAACCAAGTTTACAGCTCATTCCACTCACCTCTATCTATAATACCTGTACTATAAGGTACAGGATTTGGGCTTGAGCAAGTACTACAGAACATACCATATGTTATTTTGACAATAGTGATTATTTTTAGCATCTACTGTGTGCCAGATGCTTTACACAAATAATGACATTTAGTTTGCACAACAACCCTACAAGTCAGGCAGTATTATCCACATTTTATAGATAGAGAACTAAGGCTAAAGGGCTAAGTGACTTGCCTATTGTCATACAAAAAATAAGTGGTAGAATGAGAACCTGAGCTTAGGTCTTTCTGACACCAAAGCCTTACTCTGTTAATCATTACGTGATATAAACAAGGCACTGTTCTCCTCCGGCATAAATCAATGGTTACAAGCATACCTAGTTTTTATCTAATTTTGCTACTTCTACCATAACAAACTCTGGAAAGAAAGTTAAATGATATCAAAATTACCTACTGAATTTTTCAATATTTTTACACAATAATGTTGTTACTTTGTGGCATACGTGCTTTAGGCTTTTTACCAAGGGCTCATCTGAATGAATAAGCAACACCAAATTTCACCCTGTTACACAGACTAATTTAAAACACTTTCAAAGAAAGTACAAATTACATAGCAAAATTTTTAAAGATTCTGTACACTTCTTTACAATTATTCATTACAGACAGGGTTGGAGATTTAAGTATTTGGCAAAGGAAATGGAGCAGGTTAATTGCTACCTCATTGATTTGATCACTGCTCTCAGAAAAGTAAGTCAGGTTCACAGACTAAGTATTTTAATGTTCAGATTTCCACCCTAAATATACCATCCCATTGGTAAATATAAAATCTAATTTTGTTTTTAAGCTTTATATTTTTAGCGAAAATTCATATGGGCAAATTCTCAATAAAAGAAAATATTTCCAAAATGTTAAGGATTTACTAAATTATTCTTGATGGCATAAATATACTGACCATGGCCTTGATTCCTTCAGGAAAAAGAAATCGATTATAAAGTGCATCCACCGTATCATTGGGTTCAACATCACAGGATCTCTGAAGAAGGATGGGTCCTGTATCTAAACCATCATCAGCCCAGAAAACAGACAACCCAGCTTTCTTGTCTCCCATAATTAGAGTCCTGTGAAGAGACGGGTTCAACTTAAAATGCTGGTGAACTGTATCATAAAGTGATGAATTAGTGATATTAACGTACAAGGTAATTACAATGGAAAAGTAGACAGTGAATGAAGCTACCGTGAGAAATCAACAGTAGAGCTGGGAGATGTGAGAGCTCAGAAAAAGCAACGCCTAATGGTCCTGCTAAATACATCCTCGTGTCTGTAGTCTTTCTTGTTAACATGTAGTCATGACTTGTAGTGAATTCAGACGGGCGTTAGAACCCACCGCTGTCACTCATTGACTCCCAGGTATCAGTGCTCTACCTCAGGATCAAGTAATTTGCCCACCTGACTCCGATTCCTACATCATACTTGACCCTGTACTAGGCAGAATAAGAATGTGACATAAAACAGAGGATATTCTCTGCAACGTGAAGAGGAGATCTGGTTATTAATTCAGGCATAAGATTCATTTAGGATTAGAATTAACTCTAGATTGTCTACATAAATTGTAGTAAAAGACGGTTGTTTAATTCAACTATGTGTATTTTGTGCTCTGTAAAGCTCAGCCTAAGAGAAAATGCTGCCCCCCACAGGAGCTTATAATGAAGACAATAAGCTACATATGTTAACAAATACATATAAAAGCACACAGAGACCAGGCTAAAACAGAGAGTATGAAGTGGTAGGTTACCCATGCCCATGACCTAAGTCATTTTTACTTCTCTGGGCTAATCACACAAACCTAAATCAATCACTCACTCACTGTTTTCAGAAATATTGAGGAATGAATTGACATTATGTTATCAAGAACCTTGAAAATACCCATATGCTTTTATTCTGCATGTGGAAACAATGTGAAATGAGAAAAAATACAAGTTTAAGTGCAAAGATATCCACTAAATAATAATAAAGTATTATTTACAAGAGCAAACAAGAAATCAGTGTAATCAAACTTTAAATACAATGAGTATTATTCACTACATTAAACCAGGTGTAGACTTTCTGCCTATTCAATAACGTCACACTGAGGGATATCAGGAAGTTGTGCAGGTAAAGGAGAGAAGGTAGAAAAGGCCTCCTCAACCCACTCGTGTGTACCTACGGCATCAGGTACCTACAGTGTATCACGTACTGTTCTTGACACTGGTGAAACAGCAGTAAAAATATTAAAGTCCTTTCCCTCAAGAAGTTTGAAGTCAAATGGAGGAAGACAGACAATGAGGAAAATAATTTCAAGTAATTCAGCATTTCCTGAAATGTATTTAAGATGCTCTATGCACAAAAGTTCTGTGGTCAAATAAGTTTTTGGGAACATGAGTACTCAAATTCCCTCTAGGAGGTTATGATACGCACTTTAAAGCACATATTAAAAGCTCAAAGAAGTCCTGCGATAAATCTAGCATGAACAAAACTTATCTGACCATACAGCCTTTGTTTTCTCACTATCTAGTTACATTCAGTGGAACTAGTACTCCACAGACTATTCTTGGGAAATTCTGTCCTGGTTCACGCGGTATTCTAGGTCTCAGGGGAGTTCATGCAATAGCAGCAATCAATCAGGACCTGACAGTTGTTCAAGCATACCTCGTTTCTTGATCACCTAGGTAAAAAACAGAAAGACTATGGGCAATGGAAACAGACCCAACCTCTCTGTTATTAAAAAATCTCACCAGTTGATAGCAGAGGCTCCTCTGTGCCTGGGCAGGATGGAGGGGTGATAAATGATGGAACCATGCTTTGGGCTATCGATTACATCCATGGGGATGAACTGTGTACAGAAGGGAAGCACGTTTAGCTCGGCACCCACGGATCTGTAGGCTTCTGACACCTCTTTGATGGTCTTGCCCTTGACTCTCCATCTAGGGAACTTGAACACAGGGGTCCCATCTTTCTCCGCAGCCAAAGCTGAGCATGAAAAAGATTACTTTCATTTTTTAAAAAGCCATAATTTTATATTGGTATCAATTATGATTTTACACTTTCATGAAACATTTACAAATAAAACATAGTGAAAAACAATCTAGACTGTGACTAGAATTTGACCTATTATAGTTGTTTTATGTTCCGTCCATTTTTCTAATGTGATGTTTATTTATATATTTAAGGCATAACACATTTGAATTAGAAGTTTGTAGTTAGATAGTATTTTGAGATTTTAACCAAAGCTTTTTCTCTTTTAGCACAACCTTTTAAAGAACATAGCTTTAGCTTTGGAGCCAAGTGGCAATACTTCACCCACCAATTTAACATAGTCTCTGGCACAGCTGAAAACCTTTAGTCTCTCCCCTCCCCACACAGAACAAACTGTACACCAGAACACAATCTCTCTGCCAAACAGGCAGATCCCCAAAACTGAAGGGTTAAAGATTCTGAGCTTTTATAGTTCTTTCTCCCACCCAAATTCACCAAACAGATAAGTTAGTGGAGGAGAGAGGCCCTAAGAATGGAGAATACACACTTAGCTCCCTGTAAGGGTTTTGCCATGCTGGAACAGATCCAGGTCTCCTTCCTGAGGTCCCCTTCCCCTCAAAATGACTCCACCCTATCTTCATGTGAAAATTGAGTGGCCCTTCAAAGTGCAAGTAGCATAAGCCCATTTTCTCCATAATAAAATGTCATTTTTACTAACTACATACCTTCTATCTTAAGTATATATATTTAAGTATATATATTTATATATACTATTAAATATTAAAATAGCATATGAATATATTTTATATAAAACATATATACTATTATATATTAGTAATATATAATATTAGTAATATATTAGTGAACATATATGCTATTATATATTAGTAGTATATATAATAGTATATGTAGTAGATAGAATTGTGTCCCCCCAAAATTCCCTGAAGCTTGAATTGTGTCCCCCAAGTTTTATGTATTGGAAACTTAGCCCCCACTGTGACTGTTAAGAGGGTGGGAAATCCTATGATGGTAACTAAAAGGTGGGGCCTAGAAGATGTGATTGGATTGTAGGACTGTGCCACAGTGAATGGATTAAAAATGGTGGCCAGGGGCGTGGTTCTGAGGACTTTAAAAGAAGAGGAAAGTCTGTCTCTCTCTCTCTCTCTGCTCCCACCATCTTGCAATGTGAGACCCCTGGGATATTGTTGGCACCACCAGATGGACTTTGGACTTCCCAGCCTCAGAAACTGTAAGCAATAAATGTTTTTCTTTATAAATCACCCAGTTTCAGGTATTCTGTTATAGCAACACAAACAGACTAATGCAGTATATATTATACATTATTATAGTAGTATATATTATACAATAGTGGTATGTATATAATAGTATAAATATTAATTTTAGGCAATTTCCAGAAGGCTTAACTAAAGCTTTTTACTTGCATTTTTTGTTCTTTTTCCTTTCTTCTCTATTTGATCATCAAAATTCATTGACTCAGGATGAGATGATGCCTCTACCACAAAACCTAAATTCTGAAGCCTAAGTAAGTCCTGAAGGACTCTGGCCATCAAGGTTAGGCCCTGATCAATCCATTTGGAAGAATTTGTTCACAAAATACAATAATGTTCACAAAATATGAATGTTCATAAAATGTCCAAAAAACTTAACTCACATATCAGATGACAGGAAAATGGATAAATGTTAAAAAATGTGATATTGGGAGAAAACTGTGAAAGGTTACATGTGAAAGAAAAATGAGGTGGAGGGGACTTAGAAGTCTTCATTGTAAAAAATGTACTGCACTAGGACAGGCTTGGAGCGTTCAGGTGTCATCTCCTGTTTTGGTTTTTGGCTTCCTGGAGCTATTTTTGGCTGCCCTGGTTGACAACAAGAATAGTCAGGTGCTGTCATTCTCGGGTGCTTATTATGCACTAGGTGCAGTGCTGAGCACTTCGCATACATTATCTCATTTAATCCTCACAGCAGCCTGTAAGACGGGTCCCACTGAACTGAGGCTTAGTGAGAAGAAGTAGCTTGCCCGAGGTCACACGGCTAGTAAATGGCAGAGTAAGAATTAATCCCCTGACTCCACAACATATGCTGTTAACCACATGCTGTAACACCTCCCAGGTTACTCTATAAGTCAGGTTGGTATTTTTTCTTTTTCTGAGTTCTGTCATCAGCCAAATGGCCATGACAAACGGAAAGGGGGTCCTGGCCCTGGGACCAGGCACTAAGGAAGAGTTCATTTCCCAGGATTCATTCTGAAAGGAGGTCTAAAAGTCACATGCTTGCAGTTCTTCTGAAGTCCATGTGCATGGCCAAGACTACGAGTTGTATCCCTTCATCCCTTAGCAATGGGCTCCCTAGTTTAACTGAATGCACAGCCACCTCAGATAAACTCTGTATTTCTCAGCTTCTCATGCAAATAGAGTTGTTCTGTGACCAAGTTGTGGCCAACACTATGTGAGCGTTGGGCAATATGTGCAACTTCGGATTACGCCCTTAATAAAGGCTTGCTCCCCACTTCTTCTCTTTCCCTTCCTGCCTACTGGAACGCAGATGTCATAGTTGGGGCTGAGGCAGCTACCATGGACCATGAGATGGAAGTACTGATAATGGCAAAGCAACAGATAGAAGGAACATGCATTGTAATGAATGTAGAGCTGCCACACCAGTTCTGAGGACCAGCCCGGACTTGAGAGTTCTTGGCCCAGTCATCCCGGTGTGCACTCACCCAGCGGATCGGCTTTTCCGTCCTTGTCTGGAATAGTGAACACTCCTACTACTCGGTGGCCCTCTTTGCGGAGGTGGCTGTAAACTTCCTGTCCAAAGAGGCTCTGGCCTATAAGTGCCAGCTTCAGCTTGTTTTTGAAACAAACCTGTGAAACAATTCAGTGATGACAGATGTACACATAGATAGAAGACATCGGATAATAAACATTTTTTTCAGTCATAGAAGATGACTCAAGGCTACAAAAGGCTCAAAGATCTACAAAATAAATTTTTTATTGACATACACTGAACCCAGACTATATTATATATATGTAGCAGCAAAAATAATTTCATATCTCAGTATTGTTCATTTTCTCTTTGCTCTAATTCCCTTGATTATTCATTTTAATCACTGGGATTACATATATTTTTATAAGCTACCTCAACTCTTTGGTGAAATGAGGCCATATATAAACAAATAAGGTGTCCTTGTTAAAAGGAACTTAACTCTGAGCAAAATCTACCTCAACATGACCATACTTTTATGCCCCTGCAATACAGAAATAAGAACTGGACTCATCTCTTACTTCCCAAAGAGGCCAAGATCTAAAACACAGGGGCAAAGGCACAGACCCTAGAGCTAGGCTACCTGAGGTCGAAACTTGTGCCACCACCTGTGCCAGTTGTGTGGACTTAAGCAAGTAACTAACTTCTCTTTTATTTTATTTTATTTTATTTTTATTTTTTGTTAACTAACTCCTCTTTGTCTTTTCTCCCCCCTCATCTATAAAATGGGAATAATAATAATACCAACTTCATACAATTTTGATGGAAGAAAATGACTTCACATGCAACAGGCTTAGCACAGTGTGTGACACAGAATTAGTATTGTTTAAGCAGAAGCTTTCATAATTTTTTAAAGACCTTGCTATATACTAGACTGTTCAATGTTTTTGTAGATAGTCAGAATTCAAAAATTCTTAAGTGGAACAAATTTATTTGACCTCAAGACCTGGCTTTATCTAATGTAGTGAATGCTCTTTATAGTCCTTATAGATTTCTTGTAAGTTTGGCACAAACTCATTTGGCTTTAAATCTGACCTGAACTGACATAATGCTATTTATAGCCTTTATTTATATTTGTATAGACTATATGAATATTCGTATGTTTGCTGCAGAAAAACCAATGTGTTTGGTTACAGGTACTGCCCTAAAGCCTGCTGGGAATTTTATGTAATATACTATCTATACACCATATGAACTTTCTAAAATAAGAATAATTCTTAACTCTAAAAACACACTTGGCCCCAAAGTTTTCAGGTAAGGGACTGAGGGGGGCACATCATTTCATTTCATTTAATCCTCATACCTATGCTGTTTTGCTATCTTCCATTTTGTACCATTTTCATGGATGAAGAAACCAAGCCTTAGAAATGTCAAGTATATTCCCAACGGTCATAGAAAGGGAGAGAGCTTTTCTATGACCTTTTCCTTTCCCGTTAGAAAGGGAGAGCCTGGGATTTGAATCCAGGTCTGTCTGACTTCAAAGCCCTTAAGCACATATGCACTTAAAAATGAAGTATTTAAAATGAACTATTACTATTCATCTCTTCCATCTTATTTACAGGTTAACATGGACACACAAAAATACAGTGATCATTAAGAAATATAAACACCATGTAGTAGATAAGAGTGGCATTGAAGGGGTTACAGTTTTAAGGAATGTCTTTGAGCAATTACATCTTCTGTGAATTCTCCTAAAGTGGAGCCTTTTCACAATGCATAACATCATACACTGACATGATCATTGTTGGGATGATGATAAAAGGCCATCAGGTGAAGAAGGCTAGCTGCAGGAGTGTAATCAGAGCATCATACTTTCTATGTGTTTCTTTTCTTGGCAATGGACCAACCCCAGCTCCCCAGAACTGTCTCCACCTTACATTCTTCCATGTTAGAATATGGTGTCATAGGATTTGAATTTAGAATGTATTTCCCCCCTCCAAACTAAATGAGATTCTCTAACGTCCTGGACAGTCATCCTAAATTAGTAAAGCCTCACTGTGAAAATCTGATTATGAAGAAACTTAACTTTCCCTTACTTCCTATTTTACTAAGGTCATAGACAATATCCCTTTTTAGGCATGAACTTAAAAAGATACCAGAACACAACTTCCCTGTAATCGAGCTGATAATTAAACAGTTAAGGCTTTAGTTTATAAAATCCTTTTTAAAAAGGTCAGTCAAGGTTTCTATCCCAAAAGAGCCTGATTAAGCTTTAACGTCTAACATATGCTTTTACAAGCAAACAGATTAACTCTGTAACAACTGCAAATTCACCTATAGATAATGCATGGTTGATCATTTAATTTCCTCTCTTCAAAAAAATCAAAACGTTCAATAAATATTCTATCTTCAAATCCTATAATTAATGCTGTTGCTTGAAACAGAATCTACGTATTAGCCATCTTACAAAAATTCAGGCTTTACTTCATACTATTACCAATGCCAGATATTTTAAGACATCTAAAGTACTACTTTTTAAACACACAAGAGCCAAGAGACCAAGCTAACTCAAACGTAATGTGTTACTTAGCTGTCATCAGTTTATGTGGAGTTCAGTTCCAGATTCAATACTTTCTGGCAGCATTTAAAGAAACCATGTGAGTATCTTTGGAAATACTACATTCATTGAAACACTTTCTGAGCTGAATGCTAAAATTGAAGCTTTCTGAGAAATTTTCAGACTTTATGACTATAAATGTGTTTACAAAGAGTTAGCAGGATTCCAGACAACCGGACTGGGATATTTTATCTTGGTCTGATTTATCCAAGTGTGGCCTGAAGACTGACTGCCTGCGTGAGCAGAATCAACTGGGAGGATATGTTTAAAATGTGGATTCCTGGGCCCCACCCCAGATCTATTGATATAAAACCTCAGGTCCAAGAAGCTGCATTTTAACAAGCATTCTGGTGACACACAGACACACTAAAATCTGAGAATCACTGCTCTATGGAGAGTGCGTGTCAGCCCACAACAACAAGATTCTGACCTGAGTTTGGGAGTTTGGATCAGGAAGAAGGGATGGAAATAATAACAAACATTTTAATGAGACCCTAGTATGTGCCAGGTATTTCACATATACTACCTCATTTGACTGCCCAAGACTCTGGAGACAGGCATTGTTAACCCACATTTATAGATGAAGAAAGTGAAGCATAAAGAAGTTAAGATATAGCCTGGAGTCAAATAGCTACTAAGTGGCAGCCCCGAGATTCTAACTCTTGTTATCCCAGTGCCCATTGTTTTTCCATAACACCGTCTGTGCAATCTTCAGATGGGCCTTATTTTTCTTCCTCAATTAAAAACAGAATAGTAATGGTACCTATCTCTTAAGGTTGTTATAAGAACTCAGTGGGATGAAGTATATAATACACTAGTGCACTGCATGACAATAGTAAATACTTGATCAGTGTTCATTATAGTATTGTCATTATTATTATTATACCACGAGTAATACCTATGCAAATAAAAATGATGATAATGGATATCTCCTATTGTATGTACATGAGGTAGGCACTGCATTGAGCCCTTTTCATTAATTCAAAAAATATCTATCAAATGCTGATTATATGTCTTTAATCCTCACAGTGACCCATTTTACAAATGAGAAAATACAGGGCCCAGAGGAGTTAAATAACCTGTCCTAGGACAGAGCTGATAAGGGGCAGAGCAAGATTCAAACCCGGATCTGTTTTACTTCAGCGGATCTGTTTTACTATGGCTTTCCTGTGTTGAAGTCTCCTCCCATTCTTTTTTTTAAAAAGAACAATACGGCAACAGTTTGACAGGGCAATTGTAGGAAATAGTTCCATCAGCCTTTCTAAGGGGATACTCCGGTGGCACTGACATGGGAGACAGCAGCATTCACTAAGGCTCTCACTGTAGGTGTCTGTTGTGTTGGTGACAAAGAGGAAGGGATACAAAATGACACACAGCATTTCCAAACCTGGGTGGTAAGTGCTATTATCTTGGGGTTCTCTAGAGATATTCTACATCAGAAGAGCCTTTTGCAGGGAACAGAAATTTGCTTTTTAGACTATCGAATATTGCATTCCCAGGCTATCTACCTTCTGGTGGAATCTTCAGGAAGCAAGGTGATATGGACTGACTATGCTCCAAGAATTAAAAAAAAACAAACAGAAAACTTAAAGTCTTGGTGCTGAGTCTGCTCTGATCCAAAGTCCTTTTGTGAAGCTGATGCGTCCTTAATGGAACCATTAGAGCAGGGTGTTAAGGCCAAAGCTATGCACATTAGGAACTGTCAGAATTGGCAGTTTTACATGAAGGACCTTTACACAAAAGAACAAAAACAGTAATTTTTTCTGAGACAGTGAGATGCCTCACACTTAATGGAGAAGTAGGCACATAGTGCCCCAAACCTGCACCTGACTCTGCACATGATTCGTTTAACAAGCATGTTTGGAGCGTTTATGGCTCTCTGGGCATAGTACAGGATAAAGGTTGCACAACAGTGGCCCGCAGGGGAGTTCTGTTTGGCCCATAAAGCATTTTTAAAAGAAGTGTGTTGATATTTTTAGGAGGTTTCACATCAGGTGGCTGAATTTCTGACTTCTCTTTAAAAATCAGGTTTATCATGCCCACAAAAGCAACAGTCAGCTGAGCTGAGCAGCAGTGGCCCCCCTTTACCCTGGACATTGGTCTTTCACTCCATCCAATCCAAACCCCTCACCTGTCTTGCCTGTTTGGCCTATGTGGGCATTTCTCTTTGGGACCCCTACACTAAAGGTACAAAGAAATGGTCCCTGTCCTCAGGAATTCACCAAATAGTAGACAGGACCCACAAGTAAACACATTTTAGTAACACAGTCCTAGGATGGGAGACCACAGTGGAGTTCTTGAGACGTTCCAGGCTGAGGGAAGAAAATTTACAAATGAGTGAATGAGCGGGCAGTGTGTCCAGTACTGGGAGTCAGGGGATGGTGACAAATGACACCCTAAAGAGAGGAATTATGGAGGACCTTGTCTATGTCAAGTAATTTGGACCTTATTGTGAAGAAAATGAGATTCACTGAATGACTTTAAGAGGAAGAGTGCACAATCTAATTTCTATGATACCAGACAACTCAGGCAACTCTGTGGAGGCATAAAGTAGCTTGGGGTAGGCACACCTCTTGTGTTTGAAAATTGAACAGATAAAGATTGAAAATAAAAACTAACCTAACAGTCCACCTTCAGTATATTCTCAGTATGTTGTTTGGAATAGTGTAAAAGCCCACGCTACCTATTATAACAAACTCCCAAAGCTTATGCTACCTGTTATATATAACAAACTCCTATACTAATAGTCAGAAGCAACAAATTACACTTTACACAGAGGCAAATCTGTGCACGATTCAATCAAGGTTCAGGATACCACCAGAAATGACAAACTTGTGCAACTCGGTTTTCTTATTGCATCATTATAAAGAAGGTATTAACAAGGACTTTCTTGGATATCTGGACAACGTTTTTCTTTGTCCCAGAAAGGATGAAAGATTTTTAAAAGAAGGATGTCAATACAGAAGCCTATTAGCAGGTGATGCCAGAATGGGGATGCCCAGCACCTGGAGGCTAGAGGGAGCTCCTGGGGTGAGGCTGGTGACCAGGGAACATTTTAAAGACTTTGAGTAAAGACAGTCCAAAGGACTAGAGCCCAGAGACTGACTCCAGTCCCTGTCAGAGAGGCAGAACTTTAGTGCTGATGGAGTTTAGATGTGTTGTCCCCTCCAAAACTCATGTGGAAATTTGATCTCCAATGTGGCAGTGTTGGAAATTGATTGAATCATGGGGGCAGATCCCTCATGACTGGATTAATGTTCTCCCTGGGGGAGGAGGGATTAATGAGTGAGTTCTCGCTCTCTTAGTTCCCACGAGAGCTGATTGTTTAAAGGACCCTGGCACCTTCTCTCTCTCTCTTGCTTCCTCTCTCGCCAGGTGATCTGCTCATACCCACCAGCTGCCTGCCACTTTCTGCCATAAGTAGAAGCAGCCTGAGGCCCATGCCAGATGCAGCTGTCCCAGAATCGTTAAGCCAAATAAACCTCTTTTCCTTATAAATTACCCAGTCTCAGGTATTTCTGTTATAGCAACACAAAACGGACTAAAACAAGTACATAGCAATTACCTAAAATATTTTAATTGCACAGAACTTTTAAAAATTAATATTTAATTATACATGTAACATTATACAGTCTCCTTATTAAAAAAGAAAAGATCACAGATAAGACTGGAATCCCCTTTGACCTCCATTCCCAATCCAGATCCTTCCTCCCTCCCCAGAGGAAACTACTACTACTGTTCAGTTTGGTGCGCATCCTACAGATGTTTTCTAGGCATTTACATACATGGAAATATACATACAAAGTATTATTTTGTGTTTTTAAAAATAATACAAGGAAAATAATATTATGGGTAATGTTTCATTACTTTCCTTGTCAGTGCATAGAATTCATTCTTTACACTGCCTTACAGTATTCCATAGTGTAGCTATGTCTCAGTTTATTTGTTCACTTCCCTAGTGAGGAACATTTTGGCTTTTAATATGTGATTATTACAAATACTGTGGCAATGAACATCCTTGTACCTGCTTCCTGTGCCCATGTGGAAGTGTTTTTCTCAGTTAGATGCCTACAAGTAAAACTGCAGGATCATTTTTTTTTTAAAAAAGATGACCGGTAAGGGGATCTTAACCCTTGACTTGGTGTTGTCAGCACCACGCTCACCCAGTGAGCTAACTGGCCATCCCTACATGGGATCCGAACCCGTGGCCTTGGTGTTATCAGCACCACACTCTCCTGAGTGAGCCACAGGCCGGCCCTGCAGGATCATTTTTAAACTTAAATTTTAATGGATAGAATCAAATTGCTTCTAGAGTATTTAAGGAACTCTTTTCTCACAAAATCATTTTCTCACAAAATCATATTTTCAACACAAAATCACGATATTGTCAAACTATGATTTTGCCAACCTGATTAGTGAAAAATATCTTGTTCTAATTTGCATTTCCCTAATTACTAGTTTGATTGAGTGTCTTTTCGTATTTTACTGTCTATTTATATTTCCTTTTTGATGTATTGTCTTATTCAATGTATTATGTATTATTCTTTACCTAAAAAAACACAGGTTTAATAGTCTGTCCCACTAATCTCTGAACTCCTGAGACTATCTCTGAAAGCAGGGACTATTTCTTGTTTATTGTTTTATCCTTTTTGGCTACAAGACATTGGGAAAGTTACTTAACTTCTCTGGGTCTCAGTTTCCTTATCTGTAACATGGGCTAGACATGGTGCTCAGTACATAATAGATAAATATGGTTTGAAGTTGAATTTGGAGATCCTAGGAACAGACTAGATACCTGAGCAGGGGTCAGGCAATGAGGAAACAAGTTAAGAACCTGGCTGCTAGAACTTGGATATAAAGCAGGTTCTTGGTTCCAAGGAGCAGGGAAGGTCCTATGTCTTGAACTGGATCATAAGGTGACCTCAAGTCCTGGAGCTAGGCTACAAATCCAGACACTGGTAGAGGGAGGTAAGCAACAGAGTGCCAAGTAAATATGAGGGCTAAATAACCCTCACCATGGGAGAAAGTAAGAAGTAGTGAACAGGCAGGATATTGGAGGTGGGCAATAATTCTTCACAGATAAAGGCTTTTAAAGCAGATAGTTGTTCTAGCTAAAAAGACCCGACCATGTCACTAAGCTGAAATCATCAAGTATTTCTAAGTCCATTTCTTTGAGAGGTTGGAAGAATTAGCTCTATTAGGAAGTATTACAAACAAAATTTCCCTTTGGATTTTGCTAAGTTATGAAAGATTTTTTTTTTCCATTTGTCCTTCATTCTGCTTTAATACCAAAGTTAAAAACATTGGTTTTTCATTTTTTAAAGATGAAGGTATAATTTACATGCAGTAAAATACACCCTTTTTAGTGTACAGTTCTGTGAGTTTTGACAAACACAGTCACGTAACCACCACCACAATCAAGATATAAGACAGTTCCATCACCCCCCAAATGGCCCTTATGCCCATTTATAATCAATCCTACCTCCTGTCTCCAGCTCCGGACAACCACTTTTTTCTGTCCCTATAGCTTACCTTTTCCAAAATGTCAGATAAATGGAATAATTAAAAAAGATAATCTTTCGAGTCTGACTTCTTACACTTAGCGTACATATTTGAGTTCCATCCATATTTTGTGTATCAGTAGTTCATTTCTTCTCCCCAGTCTCTCAGCTAGAATTCCATTGTATGGATGACTATACCACGGTTTGTTTATCCTGTTACCAGCTGAGAACAATCAAGTTTTTTCCAGTTTTCGGAGATGAGATTACGAATAAAGCTTCCGTGAACAGTGGTAAACAGGTCTTTGTGTAAACATGAGGTTTCATTTCTCTCGGATAAATAGCTAGGAGTGTGACTGCTGAGTCATATGGTATGTATATGTTTAACTATATGAAAACTGCCAAACAGTTTTCCAAAAGGCTATACTATTTTATTTTCCCGCCAGCCATGTATCTGTTTGATTTTGAATAGTTTTTATACAACACTGTCCAAAGGATAGATCCCCATTTTCTATAGGGTAAAATATCACAAATCCTTCCCTCATCATTCAATGTCTTCCTTTTGGCCAAATCTGCCACTGCTTTCCCACTTGTTCTCCTGGGAACAGTCAGACCCTGAGCATGCCAGGTGCTTCTCCATCTTCGTGTTTTTGTTTATACCATTTGCCACCTGGGATGTCAACCTTTTATTACAGAAATCTAATGCAAACCCCAGTACCAAAATCTTTTCATTCTTCAAAACTCCCTTCTGCTCTCCAAAAAAGACAATTCAGTGGAAGGTGTTGTTGACAGAGGAGGCCAGCGAAACAGGTAGGTGCAAGCTCCTTGCTCTCTGTCCCATCCAGCACAGACCCCTGTGTGCCTTGTCGTGGGAGAAGCCAAGGAAGGACTCAAAGTCCTGCTTAGGAAAGTAGCAAAAGCCCTAGTACAGCAGGTCTCTCCCCACTTATTTTATAAAAGGTGAATACTCCCCAAATAACTAGAACTGATTATCAGGAGCAAAACGAATTCTCATTATTTGGGGTTGTCTGGGGGAAAAAGTTTTTCCATTTATTCAAGTTAGGGCCAGTTCTTGGTGCTCCTGAAGACTTCTCTCTGCCTCCAAGTTTTTAACATCTGGATACATACATATGTACATATGGCTTTGGCAGAGAACACAAATGGAAAAGCAAATTCTTTTATAACACAGCAAACATATACTTCCTACAAAAGAGATAATGCACATAGGATTTTTTTTCTTCCTTAAACAGCTTGGAGTCTACCTAGACGCAGAGAGGCATCTCTGCCACGGCACCGAAGTGCTAAAGGCAGTACCACATGAGACGTGTCCACTCACGTGTCATTTCGGGGGGAGCTGATGCAATTCTCAGCTGCAGGGCTAGGCCAGGGCTTGGTTCTTGCGTTACAGATTAATAATGTTCCAGCGTGGCTTCCTCTGCAGTGCATGGTAGTCCCACAAATCTTGAGGCCTGCAGCTCAGCTCAGGACTACTGCATCTGCAGGCACCAGCTCTGAGATCCGAATGGGCCCTAATGCCAGTCGGGAGCACTTACACCCTTCAGGCCTCCAAGGAGGACCCTGCTGACTTGAAACTATTCTCCTCCAGGAGACGGCCTCGGTCCTCTACAGCTCCATCTCTTGCCATGATTGAAATGAAAAACGAAAGGAAACAGACTCTGTCCCCATTCTCATGTGACTGTTCCCACCTTGTCATCCCACCCAGACCTAACATGGTCAAAAACTGCATCTGCAGCCCCTTTCCCTTAAGACAATGGCTTGCTTGCCAATTCCCATCCAGGACCCGCCTGGGGCCTTTTTCGGAAGTCTCCCAGTTTTAAATACGCTGTCTCGGCATTTAGCAAAGCCTAAGCATCGCTGCCAACCTTCGTCCTCACCGCCCGGCCCTCCCGCCCCGGGGTCTGCAAACCAGGACCAGGCGAGGGCCGGGACGCTCGTCCGGGCGGGACTCACCTGGCCGGTGGAGAAGCGCCGGAGCGCCTGGCTGCCCCGCCTCAGCATGCTGCGAAGGAGCTCGGGCGCGGCGGCGCGGCGGAGCGGGAGGCGGGCGCACCCCTCAGCCGGGACGCGGCCTGCAGCCTGCTCGCCCGGGACTGCCCGGCGCGCTGCCCGCGGCCTGGGCGAGCGGGGCCCCGCCCCTCAGCCGGCTCCGGCGGCCAATCCGGTGGGATGGGCTGGGCGCGCGCCGGCCTCTTGCAGCCACGCGGCCGGGAGCCAGAGTGCAGCGCTGGTGCCCAGCCCGGGGACCGCGCCTGGCGACTGCACACACCCTCCTGCAGTTCCAGCAGAGGCCCGGTTACTTACTAGCTGTGGGACTTCTACCAGTTACCCAGACCCTCTGAAGTACACAGGGATCTGCCTTCCTAGTGGTCAATCTGACACCCCAAGTCACGTCCATAACACCGTCCTGAGAAAGCAACTGGCTTGCCTGTGTCTAGTTACGAAAGATAAGGGGTGGGGACCCCTTCGCTATGTAGGGATCGTAGGATGATTCGATAAGAGACTGTGCATAAAGCAATTGGCAAAGGGTCTGGCAGAGCTGGTCCCCAATAGATAATCAGATAGACTCCCTTCTTCAGCTCTCTGGAAGAAATGTTCAGACGTGCTCTAGCTGAGCACTTGTCTCAAACGGAACTCCTTAGCCTGGCATTCAAGGCTGTTCACAATCTGGCATTTATTCTTATTTTTCGCTGCGGTTTGCACGTGTAATTCTGACTGACTACTTGCCGATTTCTTCCTGGAAAATACTGAGATTTTTTTCTGGAAGTAACAAAAGCATAGTTCCTTAGATAATTAGAACTTAAACCAGATGCAATTAGAGAGTGAAAAAAAAAAAAAAAAAAAAAAAACCCTGCCAATCTAGATATCTATACCCAGTAAAAATAGTCTTCAATAATGGAGGTGAAATAAAGTCATTTTTAGAAAGAAAAACTTGAGAGAATTGGTCATCAGCAGACACACAATAGAGGTAATATTAAAGAGCAGTATTCCCTGCATATTTCATTGACCTGCTTTCTTTTGTATATGTGAGCAGTGCTATTTCTTATGTGCTATACAGATATTTGAAGGTTAATTAGCAGTATAACTATAAATAGTAATGCTGCCAGTCTCCTTCAGAAAAAAAAACTTTATAAAATGTGGTTACATGTATTAGTTGTAAGTAGCAGGTCTTTATAAATATGTGACCATTTAGGTTTTTTGTTTTATGACATGGATTTGAAAAGAATATATATGAGGAATAGTATAATGTGATGGTTCAAAGCAGAGGGTTTGGAGTTGATAGCTTGCGGTTGGAATTGTAGCTCCAGCAATGTACTGTTAGCATAATTTCTCTGAGCTTAATTATTTTCCTCTGAAAAATGGGTATAATTTCTACTTACCGTGGCTGTCATGAGATTACACAGGTGCTGAGTAAATGGTAGCTATCATTACTAACCCTGTGTTTTTATGCAGAAAAAATATAAATAAAAAAATAAAGAGTATCCTTCCAGTAGGAGGAAAATTGCTCTCATGGAAGACTGGAATTGTAGGAAGACCAGCTAAAAAGGCAAACATATGAGCAAATTTAAGTGAACATTAACAATATGCATAATAATAACAATAAGATATCGTGAATTTATATATGTGTATATGAAAATATACAAAAATATATACAAACAACAATAGAAAATTGTTGGATAAATTTGGAGGGCTTAGAGAAATGGAATGTTCATTAAGCAGAAAGAAAATAATTCCAGGTGGAAGCTCAGAGATGAAGGAATGAAGAGCCACAGAAAGGCTAACAATGAGGGAAATTTTAAATTATTAACTGTATACTACAATAGTAATAATGTTTTATGTGGTTCAAAAATATATAGAATTAAAATACATAACAATAGCATATGATTTTCAGGGAGAGGGGATGGAGTTAAATATTCTAAAGTCGCAGCAAATAATAAAAGTACTAATGTGTGTTAGACTTTAATAAGTTAAGGATGCATATTATAATCTCTAGTACAATTATAAAAAGAACTGTAATAGAATGTGTAACTATCAAGTTCATAGAATGTATAACTATGAAGATAATAGAATGATTTAAAAAATCAATCCAAAGGAAATTGAGAAAGGGGAGAAAAAGGTGTTGGGGACCTGAAGCCCCACACCCCTTCTTGTGAGACCGCTCCTACGTGACAATCTGCTCAGATGGCCGTGCTTTACATGATAACTGCCTCGAAATCTGCTTATGCCAGAAAGTGATTGCTCCTGGCTATGCAAGTTAATTTGCAAGTGACCTTTTATCCTTCTCCAGAAACTGTTTAACCATAAACATTCTGGGCGACAACCTTTACTTTGAATGTCCTGTCTTTGTCTCTCCTCAAGATATTATCATATCTTTACATTCCAGACCCTTTGCAGCATGCCTGCTTTTTCCTATATAAGATGTAACCTAAGAATCAATAAACGAGACTTGATCAGAATACTGTCTTGTCTCCCATCTCTCGCATCTCTTGTTCCATCCCATTCCCATACCCCCCTCCAGGGTCTGCGTTGAATATCCCGCGGGTTGGGACAAAAGGAATATGGAATGGGTGGAAAAAATAGAAGAAAAATAGTAAGATGTTAGATTTAAGCCTAAATATACCAGTAATTACATTAAATGATGCTGTGGATTGAATGTCCCCCCCCCCAATTCATTGAAGCATATATTGTGTCACCCAAAGTTCCAGGTACTGGAAACTTGGCTTCCATTGTGACAGTGTTGAGAGAGTGGGAAATTCTTTTATGCTGATTGAAAGATGGGGCCTTGGGGAGGTGATTGGATTGTAAGTATCATGCCCTAGTCCATGGGCATGGTTCTGAAGGCTTTAAACAGACAGCACATGAAAGTCTTTCTCTCTCTTTGCTCTGCCATTTTCTGTCATGTGAGATCCCTGTGTTCCTGTAAAGCCACCACCAAAGAAGACCCTCACCAGATGTGTTCTCGGGACTTGGGACTTCCAGCCTCTGAAACTATAAGCAATAAATTTTGTTTTCTTTACAAATTGTCCAGTTCCAGGTATTTTGTTATAAGCAACAGATATGGATTAATACAGAAAATGGGTACCAGAGAAGTGGGGTGTTGCTTATAACAAATACTTGAAAATGTGGAAGTGGCTTTGGAACTGGGTATTGAAGAATGGCTAAAAAATTTGAGGGAGCAGGCCAGAAAAAGCCTCGCTGCTGGTATGAGTTTAGAAGACAAGAAAACCAGAGAAAGTTTGGAACTTCTTAGAGACAGGTTTAGTGGTGGTGATCAGAATGCTGATAGATATATAGACAGTAAAGGCCATTCTGAGAAGATCTCAGATGTAAATGAGAAGGGACTTATTGAAAACTGGGCAAAAATCACCCTTGCTATGAACTAGCAAGGAACTTGGCTGCATTCTGTTTATGCCCAAAAGTTTTATGGAATGTTCAACTTCAAGGTGCTGACCCAGGGTATTTGCAGAAGAAATTTCTAAGCAGCAAAGCATCAAGGATGGTGCACGGCTACTTGCAACAACCTATGCTAAGTTATGGCAGAAAAGGCATAAGGTAAAGGCAGAATTTATAATTCAAAAGAAAGCAGAGTGTAAAAGATTGGAAAGTTTTCAGCCTGAACACAAAAACGAGAGTGTAGCTCAGAGATCCTTTGCTAAGGAGATGAGTATAAAAGAAAGGGATTACCTAGAGAAAGGAAAAAAAGAACTTGAAGGCATTTCAGAGATCTTGGAGGCTGCATCTTCCATAACAGGCCCAGAGGCCTCGGGAGACAGAATGGTCTCAGGGAACATACATGATGTGCCCTCCATGGGCTTACTGTTCACCTCAGGAAACTGCTTCTAGCACCAGCACCTTGGCTGCTTTGGCTGCTCCAGCTGTGGTTAAATTGGCCCCAGGTGTGGCTGGACCTGCAGCTCTGGAAAATGCAAGCTGGAAGCCTTGGTGGCCTCTACATGGTGTTAAATCTGCAGGCTTGCAGAATGCTAAAGCTATGGAGGCTTAGGAGCCTCCACCTTGATTTCAAAGGATGTATGGAAAAGCCTGGGAGCCCAGGAAAAGATCTGTTGCAAGGGTGGATTCACGGCATATCATCTTTGCTGGAGTGGTGCCAAGAGGAAATGTGGGGTCAGAGTTGCAGCAGAAGAACCCCACTAAGGCCATGCCTGGGGGAGCCAGGGAAGCAGGACTGCCATTGACACCCCAGACTTGTGGAGTTACCAGAGTGGAACACCAGCCTGGCAGAGCTGAAGTGTAGCCTGAGACCAGGAAAGCCATAGGAGTGGAGCTGCCTGAGGACTTGGGGACCCTATCCCCTCACCAGTGTGCAGAGGACATTGAACCTGAAGTCAATGCACATGATTCGCCAGCTTTGAGATTTAATGCCTGCCCTGATGGGTTTCAGACTTCCTTAGAACCTATTACCCCTTTCTTTTGGCCTATTTTTCCCTATGCTTGTCCTACCATTGTATCTTGGCAGTAGATAACTTGTTTTGATTTCAGAGATGGGACTTTGAACTTTGGACTTTCGAGTTGAAACAAGTTAAGACTTTGGGGACAAAATGAATGTGTTTGTATGTGGAAAAGACATGAGTTTTGGTGTGTCAGGGACAGAAAGCCGTGGATTGAATGTCTCCCCCCCCAACTCATTGAAGTTTAAATTGTGTCCCCCAAAGTTCCAGGTATTGGAAACGTGGCTTCCACTGTGACAGTGTTGAGAGTGGCAAATCCTATTGTGATGACTGAAAGGTGGGTCCTTGAGGTGACTGGATTGTAGTGCCATGCCCTAGTTCATGCACATGGTTCTGAGGGCTTTAAAAGGAGAGCACATGAGAGTCTCTCTCTCTCTGCTCTGCCATTTTCTGCCATGTGAGACCCCTGAACTGCTGTGAAGCTACCACCAAAGAAGACCCTCACCAGATGTGTTCCCTGGACTTTGGACTTCCAAGACTGAAACTGTAGGCAATAAATTTTGTTTTTTTAATAAATGACCCAGTTCCAGGTATTTTGTTATAAACAACAGAAATGGACTAAAAGAAATGAAAATTGAATAAATACTTTAATTAGAAGACAAAGATTGTCATTTACTTAAAAACAAAACTCTCAAAGAGAGATTTATAACATGTAAAGATCTGAAAGGATGATTAAAAACAACAAAGTCCACCTGAGCACTAAAAGAAAATGTCAATTCAACAGGGAGATATAAATATTCTAAATTTGTACACACATAACAACATAGCCTCAAATTTTATGAAGAAAAAATTATCATAACTTTAAGGAAAAATAGACAAACTTGCAATCATACTTAAAGATTTTAGCATACCTTTCCCAGTAAGTGACAGAAGCAGAAAAAAAACCAGCAATGATACAGAATATTTAAATGAGATGATTAGTGTACTTGACCTAATTAACAAATATGGAAGCACCAAGAATACAATACAAATTCTTTCTATATACATGCAATGTATTTTCAAAAATTCACCATATGCTAGGCTATAAAGAATTGAAATCATAGAGTATGGTCTCTGATCACAGTGAAATTATGCTAGAAATTCATACCAAAAAGATAATTGGTGTAGGGCCGAGCCCGTGGCACACTCGGGAGAGTGCGGCACTGGGAGTGCAGCAGCGCTCCCGCCACAGGTTTGGATCCTATATAGGGATAGCCGGTGCGCTCACTGGCTGAGCGCGGTGCGGCCAGTCTCAAAAAGGACAAAAAAAAAAAAAAGATAATTGGTGTAATGCCTGCCTCTTTGGAAATTATGACTTATACTTTTAAATAATGGTAGGGAAGTTGCTGAAAGAGGTGGCATATTCTTTGTTTTTCTCAGTGTTTAATGTACAAGGCACACTGTGTCTGCTGACATTCCTAAGATATCTTTCCCAAAAAGGAGAAAATGAAAGAAAAAGTGACTAGAACCTGAAGAAGCAGAATTGAAAGCAAATTATCTTCATCTGGGATGAAAGCTTGGAGGTTCAGATTTCTTGAGGAAATAGTTGTAAATGGGTATTTTTAAAATTCTGGAGGGCTGGCCCAGTGGCGCACTGCTATAGTGCGCCGCTTGGGAAGTGCGGCGGCGCTCCCGCCGAGGGTTCGGATCCCACATACAGACCGGTTCCCGCTCACTGGCTGAGCGAGGCGCAGGAGCAGCACTGAGGGTTGCGATCCCGTTGCCGGTCCCGGTCCGGTACGGGGGCGACACTGAGGGTTGCGATCCGTTGCCGGACACGGAAAAAGACAAAAAAAAAAAAGAAAAATTCTGGAGATTATAACAAGGCAAAAGCAAAACTGAATATCAAGATAACTTCGTATAATGTATGCTATACGAAGTTATTACGCGACACTGAGGGTTGCGATCCGTTGCCGGACACGGAAAAAGACAAAAAAAAAAAAGAAAAATTCTGGAGATTATAACAAGGCAAAAGCAAAACTGAATATCAAGCAACTTCCTACTGCAGCCTCAGAAGAGACAGATGTGACTAGTGACCAAATTTAATTTTAGGGATTTTAGAATAAAACTCTGTGGGTTTCCATGCCTTCCTCTTGTTTGGTCGCATATTTGACTCAAATTGAGGTGTGGCCATTTTGATCATTTGGAAACCTTGCTGTCTCTCTAATCTTTAAATTTGTTCTGCTGAATACTCCATTTTATAGTTTATAAGAATAGTGTTTTCTCTATAAACCTCATTTTTATTAATCCCTCTTGGTTTAAATAATAATTAATTATTATTAATGCTTAATTATTGTTTAAGCAAAGATAATTTTATGATAAAAACAAATGCTTGAGATCACCAGCCCAGGAACCTATAACAAGAAGAACTGAATTCTGGTAAATAATTTTAATGATGCGTTAAGTGAATTAAGTTTGATACAATTAGAGTATCTAATACAAATAGTACGTGGAATTTGTCCCTTGTAAATATATAGGTCTTTTACTTCTTAAATGCCACTTTAAGATTAATATTTATTTCATTTTTTTCTGTGATTGGTGTCATTAAGTATGTATTTTAATATGGTTTCTTAGGACAAATTTACAATGATGTAACAAGGAGCATCAGGAGGCTAAAATAAACTTTTTCACTTTCAGAGAGCCTTCCAGCATTTGGACCAGGCATTCCTTTTGTATCTTGCTTCCACTGGTATAACCGCTACCCTGTGACCCAAATTATAGTAGATTGCAACCTCGAGCATATCCACTGACTGATCTTCAACTGCAGGGAGCACAACTGACCTAGGCTTCAGCTGCTGTGCTCCTAAATTCATCTCTGCATCCACACTGGGTCTATTCCTCTCACGAGTGCTCCCAGCCAATTACTGCGAGTGGCAGGGATACTAAAGCAGGAAATTCCAAGGAGATACAGATAGTTTCTGATGGAGTGACTCCCACTGGCCTGCTGAATTTTCTCTGACTTTCATAGTGGTCTAATACCCATCCCTAGCCTGCTTTCCTTCACAAAAGGTCAGACCTGCATTGTGGCCTGATGGCTCTCCCAGCCTCCCCTGGCTCCCTGCACTCTTCCCCTCATGGCTGTTTCTCCTAATAACTGTCCTACATGTCTAATCTCATCTCGGCATCTGCTTCTTAGAGAATCTGTAATAATATACATAGTAAAAAGAAAGCTGCTTCTTTGAAAAGCCTTATACAATTGATAAACTTTTGGTGAGAAAAAATAGAGAAAGCAGAAATACCCAATATCAAGAACAGAGAAGTGGACAACAATACAGATCATACAGACATTAAAAACACAAAAAGAGCCTTCCTTTCTGCTATGATGGAGTCCTTTGTAGCAGACCAACACTCATATTAAGAACAGCCAGTGCCTCTAGATACAATTTTTTAGCATATCTGTCTGAAGGAATCAGAAAGCTGACAAGCAGTCAAGACTTTATGTATCAAGGTCCTGGAGGAAAAAGAAACTCACTGAATTTAATCCAATATGTTGCATTCTGCTTTCCTCTTGGCATTTAAAAATGCTTGGTATGTGGGGGAGAAGCCGAGAAGACAGGCATGGAGAAGATGCTAGAGAAACTAGCAGTTTTCAGCAATCTGATGGGGTGGGAGGACAACAACCGGAGTTTGAGCAGCCAAGACTTGAGAAGCCAAGGTTTTGGAGACAAGAGAGATGTAGAAATGCTCTCAGTTTATGACATCTGTTTTCAGGTTGAAGGATTTGCTGATTATTAAGGTACATGGGATTAGAGGGTACGAAGCCTAACAGAAAATGGCTGAAAAGAAAAGCAGAGTTTTGGGCCGGCCTGTGGCTCACTCGGGAGAGTGCGGTGCTGATAACACCAAGACCATGGGTTCGGATCCCATATAGGGATGGCCAGTTAGCTCAATGGGTGAGCGTGGTGCTGACAACACCAAGTCAAGGGTTAAGATCCCCTTACCGGTCATCTTTAAAAAAAAAAAAAGAAAGAAAGAAAAGCAGAGTTTTTAGTACCAAGAGCTTGGAACTAAGGATCTGCCAAGGTGGAGGAAGTCCAGTAAACACCGCAGGCTCTCAGCTATTACTCTTAGAAGACATCACCCCCGGAAAGAGTGCAAGCTAGAGATAGAGAAACTACCATAAGTCTGTAGCCCAGCCTCACATGAGCTCAGCCGTGATTGGACTGAGCTGATCTGCCCTACTTTAGCTGACTGCCAAAGAACAGGGTCAATCCTCCCTGGGGAAAAATAACATCATCTGGAACCTCTACAACTATTCATTTACTCTCCTGCATTCAATCAAAACTGACCAGGGACATCAAGAAAAATGACCCAAAGAAATAAACAATACCATGGGAGAAGTGCTAAACTGGGTATAAATAACCACTCCCATATTCATATTCCCCCCAGTAATCTCTGTGTAATAATTCAATAATATATTGCTCTTTCATGTCTATCTCCACCAAATTGTATGTCAACTTTATGGGCAATTGTTCAATAAATAATTTTTGAGCACCTATCATGTGCTAGGCACAGTGGTAGATGCTGGACATACAGGGATGAATAAGGTGGATGCATTCTGTTCCATCATGTTGCTTCTAGTCCAGCAGAGAATAGCAAATAAGCAAAGTGTGATCAGTGCTATAAAAAGTGAAACAGAGTTGGAACTCAAAGCAGGAGAACCTAACTCAGGGGTGGTGAGTGTACCAATCAACCTTGCACCCCAGTACCCAGCACAGGTCTTAACACAGAAGTAATAGTCATGGAATACATGGTCATTGAATGGAGGAATGAATGGATTGAGTGACTGATCGGGGTGAAAAGAACACGGAGAGAGGGGCAACTAGCCCAGTTTGGCATCACGAGGGAAGATTTCACAAAATATTTGATATCCTACAGCCCTACCGCCTTTCAAAAGCTGAATTTTTAAGGAGAGGAAGTTCACCAAAACATAAAGGAAGAAATAGCATCAGAAGCACAGGCACAGGAAACAGCGAGTGTAAAGTCATGAAGGAGAGAAAGAGCATGGCAAGGACAGAAAATACTTTCTTAATAACTAGGATGGTGATTTTTAAATCTTTATTTAGATGGTACATACATTCTTTAAAGGAAGTGTTACAAAGAAGTCCAATACCTTACAAAAAACCAGGGTTAGGGGTACCCTATGAATGAAGGAGAGTCCTTAATCCCCTCACAGCAGCCTCCAAGGCACTTTTAGGAATAGGAGCTCATTTTGTAAGCCGCTGGGCTGCAACGGAGCATTCACTGGAGTGAAGAGTGTTACACCTCTCGCTGTGTAACAGAGACGCAAAAAAGATTACTCAAAGCAATATGAATGCAATGAGAAGCCTGAAGGGACTTCACCTCAGCAACTCCTCTGTTAACAAGGAGAAACTGGTGCTTCAGTTTTTATTGTAAAGACAAGGAAATTACAGGAAAAGAACAGATGGTTAATCAATCACAGTAAGAACATAAAGAAATTGACTCTGTAACAATCTTCATCCAAGCATGCATGGTTCAAAATAGTTTAAACAATATACTATCAAAAGAGTCATAAATCTAAGCTATGTGATACGCATAAGAAACAAAAAGATAATCAAACAGTGCCTGACTTCTTGAGAAACTCAAAGAAACAGCTTAAAGCAAAATGTGGAACAACCCCCATGTACTAACTAATCTAGCAGAACATCCTTGGAAATCTCAACTCACATATTTTCCCATCATTTAAGTTTTGTTGTGTTAAGGGTTATTGCCCTCAGAACAATCCCTGTTTTGCTTCAGTTCTCTTGTTCACATTAAAGGCTTTAGACCTGTGTGAGTTTCCTTTTCACAAAATCTTCCAATGAACCCATTATGTTAAAAAATCAGTGTATACAATCCCTTACCTAAACAGTGATTAGAATTGATTTGGTGGGCTCTTGCCCCCTAGCTGTAGGCTCTTGCCTCCTATCCAAGGACTTTTGTCCCATACATGCATTACCTAAAAACCCTATCTAATAATCAAATAGGAATCAAGATTTCTAACCCTCTACAGAGGAGGAGTAGGCAAAGATGGAAAGGTGATGTGGGGTCTTGCAGGGCATGTATACTATGCTCTGCAGGTGGTGGAAAGCACTGAATCCTCCCTTCTGTTCATTGTTGAATATTGTAAAATACTAAAATGTATAAAGGGCAAAAACAACAAATCACCAATAATCCCACAACCCGAGAGTAACAACTCAATATTTTGGACTTTTTCCTCATTGAGCATAGTTAAGCAGTAGAGAGAGGCAATTACATTGTACTTTAGGAAAACAGTTTTATTAGAAATATGGGAGATGGTAAGTGACAATGGAGGCTATTTGGGGGAAACTGCAATAGGCTAAGCAACTAATTCCAGTTACAGTGGGAAAAAACAAGGGGGTATAAATTTGAGAGACATTTTAAAAATAAAATTAACTAAATCCGTGAGCAATTGGAACAGGAAAATGGAGTAAGAAGAAAAAATAGAGGGCACCTCCACAGTATCAAGCTCGGGCTTCTAGGTGGGACATGAAGCCACTAACTAAGACACGGATTACATACAGGATGAGGAGAAGGTTTTGCAGTGAAGATCGTGACTTTACTTGTAGACTAGTTGAATTTGATAAGATGTCAGTGGGAAGTTCCTATGGAGATGTCTCATTGACTATAGAAAAATCATGAGATACACCTAAAGACCATTTGAATCTCAAAATTTGGTGATAGAGAAATGTTTTACTTAGACTCCAGGGTTTCTCCAAACCATATTTCTGCCAGAAGAATTTCTTGTGCAAATCATCACCCTTCAAGCTGATCACCTTTCCACTTTCCCCCAAAGTTTTGTCTCTCTTTTGATCGTTTTTTTTTTTTTTTTTTTTTTTTTTTTGAGACCGGCCGCACTGCGCTCAGCCAGTGAGCGCTGTGAGCGCACCGGTCATCCCTATATAGGATCCGAACCCGCAGCGGGAGCACTGCTGTGCTCCCAGCGCCACACTCTCCCGAGTGTGCAACAGGCTCGGCCCTCTTTTGATCGTTTTTGCTTTCATTAGAGAAAATAATCATTTCATAATTTCCTTAGAGAATATGTAGTAAGCACAGAATAAATGTGAGCTATTATTACAGTTGTAGAAGCTCTTTTATCCAGAGCTTTTTAAAAATCTTCTTCCAAACATAAGAAGCAATTAAATAATGAGATTGTTTTAAAATGAATTTTGAAAGGGTAATTTAAAAAAAAAATCATTTTATTGTAATAATTAAACAATTATTTGTTCAATTACCTGGAAAATAGTAATTGTGATCTACTTGGCTGCAAATGACCAAATTATAGCTGCTTGGTGTAATGACTATGCATTGCTTTTGTCACCCACCTTCCAAGACCACTTTATGTGATAACAGTACCCTGGTTTTCATCTGAGGATCTGTTTCTCCTTTTCTTTCAGGGCATGTGGTTCCTATGAAGTTACCTCCTCCTTTCTCCCTTTTACCCAGGGTTGGACCACATGATATAGACTAAACCAATAAGTGCACTCCTTCCATCCCTTTAATTACAATGATTGGTTCAAAAGTGTGCCCCAGATCCCAAGAAGTCTAATCAAGTCCAGCAAGACTTAATTCTGGGACATTTGTTTGAGCTGTCAGTTAAGTGTGTGATGGAGTTTGGATATGTTGTCCCCTCCAAAACTCATGTGGAAATTTGATCTCCAATGTGGCAGTGTTGGAAACTGAGTCATGGGAGTGCATCCCTCATGAATGGATTAGTGCTCTCCCCGGGGGAGGAGGGGTGGTGAGTGAGTTCTCGCTCTATTAGTTCCCACCAGAGCTGATTGTTTAAAGGACCCTAGCACCTCCTCTCTCTCTCTCCTGCTTCCTCTCGTCATGCGATCTGCTTGTACCTGCAGGCTCCCTGCCACTTTCTACCATGAGTAGAAGCAGCCTGAGGCCGTGCCAGATGCAGCTGTCTGAGAATCGTACGCCAAATAAACCTCTGTTCTTTATAAATTATCCAGTCTCAGGTATTTCTGTTATAGCAACACAAAATGGACTAAAACAGTGTGCTTTCCCCCCTCTTTTATGCTAGACTTAGTATTGTAATGATGTGAGCCTGAAGCTGCCAAGGGCTACCATATGGTGCCTAAAGAATTTAGTCAAAACAGTAGAAAACGTAGAAAAGAAACAGAAATCCAAAGAGTGGACATCATTTTAATCCTGAGGCCAGATGCATATGAAGGCCAATCCCACACTAGACATTTTAAAATTAACATATAGTAAAATTGACTTTGTTTCTGGTATACAGTTCTATGAGTATTAATATATATGTAGATTCGTGTAAGGAACACCACAATCAGAATATTAGAACAGTTCCTGGTGCCGGCCCGTGGCTCACTCGGGAGAGTGCGGTGCTGATAACACCAAGGCCATGGGTTCGGATCCTATATAGGGATGGCCGGTTAGCTCACTGGCTGAGCGTGGTGCTGACAACACCAAGTCAAGGGTTAAGATCCCCTTACTGGTCATATTAAAGAAAGAAACAAACAAACAAAAAATAATAATTATATATATATATGTATATATGTGTGTGTATATATATATATAGAGAGAGAGAGAGAGAGAGAGAACAGTTCCATTCTCTATCTTCTGAAAAATTCCTTGCCCTATCCCTTTGTGGTAATATCTACTAACCACCCCTTAACCCTGATAACCACTGATCTGTTCTCTATCACTGTAGTTTTATTAATTAAGAATGTCAAATTCATGGAATCATATATTATGTAACTTTTTGTGACTGGCTTCCTTTATTCAGCATAATGCCCTAAGATTTGTGCAAATATTTAGGATTTGGGGATGCTTCATTTATTGGTTTCTAATATAATCCCATATTCCATGCTCAAAGAATATAACTAATAATTCTGGGCCGGCCCGTGGCTCACTCGGGAGAGTGCGGTGCTGATAACACCAATGCCATGGGTTCGGATCCTATATAGGGATGGCCGGTTAGCTCACTGGCTGAGCGTGATGCTGACAACACCAGGTCAAGGGTTAGGATCCCCTTACCGGTCATCTTTTTTTAAAAAAAAAAAAGAATATAACTAATATTTCAATCCATTTAAACTTATTAAGATTTGTTCCATGGCCTATCTTGCTAAACAGTCCTTGTACACTTGGAAAAAAAATGTATATTTTGCTGTTCCTGGGTAGAGCATTTTATAAATATTAATTACAAGTTGGTTGAGAACACTCATATTGTTCAATTCTTCTATATTCTGTCTACTTGTTATATCAAATACTGAGAGAGGAATGTTGAAATCTCCAACTATAATTGTAAATTTGTCTATTTTTTTCTTTCTATTTTGTCAGATTTTGTTTTATGTATTTTAAAGTTCTGTTATAATTATATATAATTAGGATTGTCATGTCTTCTTGATGAATTAATCTCTTTATCATTGTGAAATGTTCCTCTTTATCTGAGGTAATGTTCTTTGTTTTGAACTCTACTTTGTATAATATTAATACAGCCCATTTCAGCTTTCTTATGATTAGAGTTAGCATGGTATATTTTCCCCTATTCTTTTGTTTTTTGAATATCTGTGTCTTTATATTTAAAGTATATTGTTGGATAGGTATATATTTTTTACCCAGTCTTACAATCTCTGCCTTCTAATTGGAGAGTTTAGAAAATTTTGCTTCAATGTAATTATTATTATGGTTTGGTTTTAAATCTACCAACTTGCTATTTATTTTCTATTTTTCTCATGTGTTCTTTTCTCTTTTTCCCCCTCTTTACTGCCTTATTTTGGATTAATTGAGTACTTCTTGCATTCTGTTTTATATCTACTATTGGCTTTTTAGCTACACCTTTGTTTTATTTTTCCATGGTTGTTTAGGGTTAAAAATATGTATCTTTAACTTGTCACATTGTACCTCCAAATAACATACCACTTTGTTTAATATATAAACCTTACAACAATATTTTCCCACTTACCCCTTGTCCTTTTTGCTATTTTTATCACATATTTTATTTCTACATACAATATAAACCAAACAAAATATTGTTTTCAGTTTTGCTTTAAGTAGTCCATTTTTTAACCTTTTTATTTTTGAGTAATTTTAGTCTTATAAAAGGTACAGTTAAAATTTTAAAACAAGAAAAAAATTCTCTTTTATTTACCCATGTATTTACAATTTCTGGTGCTCTTTATTCCTTTTGTTAAGCCAAGCTACCATCTTGTATCAGATTTCTGTCCTCATAGAAGTTCTAACATTTTTTTGTAATGTGGGTATAATGCTAATGAATTCTTCCAACTCTTTTTTTGTTTGAAAAATATGTTACTTCACCTTCATTTTTAAATTATATTTCAGCTGGATACAAAATGATTAAGTACTTTTTAAAAATTTGTTTGTTTGTTTTTCCCTTTTAGCACTTAATGTTGTTGGACCATCATCAGCAAGACTGCATAATTTCTGATGAAAAGTCTGTAATTCTTTGCTCTTGTTTGTACATACTGCACCTTCTTTTCTCTACCTTCTTTTATAATTTTCTCTTTATAACTAGTTTTCAGACATTTTATCATGATGTGACTTACCCTGTGTGTGCGTGTGTATCCTTCTTCGGGTTCATTGAGATACTTAAATATGTAAGTTTATTGTTTGCTTCATATTTGCAAAAATTTTAGTTATTGTTTCTTCAAATATTTTTCTGTACTCCTTTTTCTGGGTTCCAATTATATGTACATTATAGCACTTGATATTATTCCAAAGGTCACTGAGGCTCTCTTAATTTCTTGTAGTCTTTTTTATTCTCTTCAGGTTAGATTGTTTTTCTTGGTATTTCCTCAAGTTTACTGATAGTTTCTTCTCGTGTTAATCCCATTCAGTGAATGTTTTCATTTCTAAAAGTTTAGTTTGGGTCTTTTTTATATCTTACATTTCTCTTCTCATTATGTTCATGTTTTCTTTTAAGAATTGAAACATAGCTTTAATTGCTTTTTTAACACTTTTTTTTTTTGCAAATTTCTTCATCCTTATCATTTCTATGTCTGTTACTTGGTTTTTCTGCTTCACATTTTCATACTTTCCTACCGCTTAGCATGTCTCATAATGTCTAATGACGTCTTGGATATCTGAGTCTTACACTGTTGGATTTTATCTTCTCATAAAGATTGTTGGGCTTTGTATTGTCAGGCAATTAAGTTACTTGTAGATCAATCTGATCTCTTTGAGGCCTACTCTTAAAGCTTTCCTAGGAAAAATCTAGAGTAGCCTTCATTCCCGGGATAGTTCAATCCTACTACTAAGGGGTGACCCTACACTTCCTCAGCCTCTCTCAACTCTCATTTTTATCTCCTCAACTCAGCAAGGCTATTTGACTCTCTGGATTCCTCTTCATTATGCTTGTGGTCCCAAAATTGCCTCCAGGCGGAAAGCTGGGGGTAATGTAGACGTAACCTTGTTTCCTACGCTTCTCAGAGAATAGAGAAATGCGAAGCCTATTACCAAATCTCTAAAATATCATGTCTAGTTTTATATATTTTTATATGTCCTATGTATTTTTCTGTTTTCTAGTCATTCATGGCAGGAGGTTAATTAAGTTCATTTCTAATTATTCCATCATGGCTGAAAGCAGAAATCCAAACTTTCTTTTGTAATTGGAATATTTACTGTATTCATATATAATTATTCATATACTTGGATTTATGTGTGCCATTTTGCTATTTGGATTTTGTTTCATGTAATTTTGTTCCTCTGTTTCTCTTTCCCTGCCTTCTTTTGTGTAAATCAAACATTTTTAGTATTCCATCTTAATGCTTTCATTGACTTTTTTAGCTACATTTCCTTGCCTTTTTATTGGTTGCTCTAGATTGTATCTTTAACTTAGCAAAATTTACTTAATAATTCATTATTTAATAATTAATTTAATAATAGTAATTATTTTAATTATTTAACAATTAATTTAATAATAAAAAATTATTAACTTAATAATTAAATTATGGATTACTTAGGTAAAATATAGGAAACTTATAACTGTATACTTCCACTTACCACGCCCTCATTCTTTGTATTTTTTCTATATATATTGCGACTATATACATTATAAGCTTAATTTTTGCTTTAAGTAATCATAACTTTTAAAGAACATATAAAAATAAAAGATTTTTTATATTTACACACATATTTCATACAAGCATTTTCAGTTCTCCTCATTTAGTTACTTACCACCTGATGTCATTTATCATCAGCCTAATGAACATCCTTTAGGATTCTTTATAGTGCAATTCTGGAAATAAATTCTTTCAGTTTATGATTTTTCTGAAAATATCTTTATTTTACCTTCATTTTTGAGGAATAGATTTGCTGGATATAGAATTTTTGGTTGACAGTTTTTATTACCCTTTTAGTACTTTGGATATGTCTTTTGACATTCTTTTTTTAATGAGACGCTAACTATTAATCATACTGTTGCTTACCTGTGAATGATGTGTCATTTATCTCAGTGCTTTCAAGATTTTCTCATTATTTTTGGCATTCAGTGGTTTTACTATGATGTATATATGTGTGTGTGTGTGTTGTTTACTTACTGTTCTTTGGATTGTATGATTTTTATTAATCTATCTTAAAGCTCACTATTTTTTTCTCATGCTATCTCAAATGTGCTACTGTGTCCGTTTAATGAATTATTCTTTTTACTTATCACTCTTTCTAGCTCTATAATTTCCATTTGATTATTTTGATAGCTCCTATCTATTCACCCAGAAAGATCGTGTTTTCTTTTGATTCCTTGAATATGATTTTCAATTTTTAGAACATATTTGTAATTGTAGCTTTGAAGCCTCTTTTTTTTTGGCCTTGAATTCTTTCTCTGCTAGATTCAACATCTGTGCCTACTTAAATTTCTGTAGTCTGCCTTTTTTTCTGTGCGGGTCTCAGTTTCTTGTTTTCAATTTTTCATAAAATTGTTTTCAGTTTCTTGTTTTTAATTTTTTATTAAAATTGGACATAGTATATATTACAATGCAACCACTCTGGATTCTGCTATGTTCTTCAGAGCATTATTGGGCTTCTTATTTTTAAAAGAAGTAAAGTTGCTTGGACTCAAACCCTGTCTACCCAGCAGAGTGCAGCAATTTATACTTCTGCTCAGTTTTTAGTTTAACAAAGGATTTGGCAAGTATTTATACTCAGACTGTGGGTTTTACACCTCTCTACAGTTCCCTCAATTATCAGTCTTCTCTTCTAAATTCCAAGCTGCTCTGCCAGCCCAACTTCCCTCATCAGTGAAGAAGACAGAAGCTTGGCAGCTTAAACCTATACACACATTCTTTTTTTTTTTTTTTTTTTGTCTTTTGTCCTTTTCCGTGTCCGGCAACGGATCACAACCCTCAGTGTTGCCCCCGTACTGGACCGGGGACCGGCAACGGGATTGCAACCCTCGGTGTTGCTCCCGCGCCTCGCTCAGCCAGTGAGCGAGAACCGGTCTGTATGTGGGATCCGAACCCTCGGGCGGGAGCGCCGCCGCGCTTCCCAAGCGGAGCACTTATCCAGTGCGCCACTGGGCCGGCCCAGACTTCAGCTTTCTGCTACTTGAGGCGCACCTCTGTTTGGGGATATATGCAGTCAAAAGAGCAGCAGGCTCACACATCTCACAGTTCTGTTGCTCAAGGACTCCTGACTGTTTCATCAGGCCCTCTGTATGTACTTTAGTGGTCAGCTAGAGATTTGGGCAGAGTTTATCCTCAGATTTTGGATGTAACCCATTGCTTGCTTCAGGATTCCCCCAATCTTCCCCCTCCCTAACCCCTGCAATTTCTGGCTTCTCTTCCAACAATCCTGAACTTAGTTTGCTGATACCTTGAACCAGTAAACCTGCAGTGTTTTACTGCTAAACCTGAGAAGGTGAAGGACACCTTCAGGCAAAAAGCCACGGACTCACAGATCTTATCAGTTGTTGAATAAATTCTCCTGTGTTTTTTGCCTGCTTTTATTCTCTTTCAGATTTTTCAGTTATTGTAAAATTATATGTTGTCTACTTTTGTTAGTTATTAACTATAGGTGAGTTCACTTGACCACTTCATGTTGCCTCCATTATTAGAAGTGCCCTTGTCAATTATTTTGATATGTTAATTATAAGATTTTTCTAAGATATTTATGCTTTTAAAATTAGGTTACTTCAACCCAGTTTATGCTTTTAAAATTTATTTCAACCCACTTTCCATAATCTTTATTTTTTCTCCTTATTTTGCTCTTTTGAATTAAGACAAGAGTTGGCAAACTTTTTTTTTTCTTTGGCAGCTGGGTGGTAACAGGATCCGAACTTTTGACCTTGATGTTATCAGCATCATGGCAAACTTTATCTTAAAGGGCCAGATAGTAAATATTTTAGGCCTGTGGGCTAAATGAATATTGTTGTAACTACTCAACTCTGCCATTGTAGTGTGAAGCAGCCATAGACAATATGCAAATGAAAGGCATGGTTGTGTTCCAATAAAATTTTATTTACAAAAGTAATGTCAGACTTTATTTACAGATCTGCTGACTGTACTTTCCTGACCCCTAAGTTAAAATATCTTAAAATTTTCTCTTACCAGGCAATTGGGCTCTTTGAAGGGTTTTAGTCACTATGATATATTAAACAGAGGAAGTCCTGATTAAACACTGTTGAAGAAATGAACAATTAAGCTACTTTATTAAATGATCTCTTTGCTCTGAGAGATTCTTTAACAAATAGTGCCACCTACTGAAGAACTAAGAGGAAATACTTTTCCTGCAAAGTTGAATATTTATTACAGAGCCATTGAAAAATGACAATTATTGGTTTACATTCAACAAATATATATTTATCATCTATGTTCCAAGCACTATACTTCACACTAAACTATATCAAAGGGATATAGTTTGGATGTTATAGTCCAGTGGGAGACTATATTTTATTGCAAGCACAATTGGAAGCTCCTGGAGTAGCATTTCCCACACCCCATCAGCTATATATACTACATTTTCTTTATCCATTCATTCCTTGATGGACATTTGGGCTTCTTCTGCATCTATTCTGTTGTGAATAATGCTGCAATGAATCAAGGTTGCAAATATCTCTTCAAGATCCTGTTTTCAATTCTTTTGGATATATACCAAGAAGAGGGATTGCTAGTGAAAGAAAGTGAGCAGAGACGCTGGGTACGAATCAAGCTTTATTAAAGGAAAAGAATCTGCCAGGCTGTGCTCAGAGTGGAAGGCAGCCTGGAGCTGCCCTCAAAATGGAGGACAGCACCAGGCTTGGGGGTGAGAGAGCTTATATAGGGCACCAAGGGCTGGCTAATACAATCAAGGAGGGGTATTATGCTAATGTGGAAGCTATGCAACCACGGTGGAGAATTGCTCCCTTGCAGCAGCAAAAGCGTTTCTGTTTAAGTCATGAGGCTTCCCTCATAAAGGGAAGGAGGGAGGGGTTTGGTGCTGGAGTGGAAGACAAGGTTGGCGGTTATTTTGTGCTTATTGTGTGCACAATGGTGCCGGTCACGTCCAAAATCCATCAGCTAGATCATATGGTAATTCTATTTTTAGTTTTTTGAGAAACCTCCATACTGTTTTTCATAGTAACTGCACCATCTTACATTCCCATCCAATGCACAAGATTCCAGTTTCTCCATATCCTCACCAACACTTGTTATTTTCTGTTTTCTTCATAGTGGCCATCCTAATGGGTGTGAAGTAATATCTCATTGTGGTTTTGATTTGTATTTCTCTAGTGATTAGGGATGTTGCGCAGCTTTTCATATGCTTGTTAGCCATTTGTATATCTTCTTTGGGGAAATGTCTGTTCAACTACTTTGCCCATTTTTTTTTTCCTTTTTGTCTTTTTTCCTGTCTGGCAACGGACCGCAACTCTCAGTGTCGCGCCCGTACCGGACCGGGACTGGCAACGGGATCGCAACCCTTGGTGCTGCACCCGCCCCTCGCTCAGCCAGTGAGCGGGAACCAGTCTGTATGTGGGATCCGAACCCTCGGCGGGAGCGCCGCCGCTCTCCCAAGCGGTGCACTGTAGCAGTGCGCCACCGGGCCGGCCCAACTTTGCCCATTTTTAAAAAATCAGATTACTTATTGTTTTTGAGTTGTAGAAGATCTTTATATATTCTGGATATTAATCTCATATTTTCACAATTTTTTTTTCCATTCTGTAGGTTGCCTTTTCACTGTGTTGATTGTTTCCTTTAGTAAGCAGAAATTTGAAGGCATCCCATTTGTCCACTTTTGCTTTTGTTGTTAAATATCTTTTTGAAGGCATTAGAGACCCAGGAAAGTAAGAATTTGAGAAACTGAAACACAGAAGTGATGGTGCAGAGAGGTGAGCCTGACATTTGGTACCACATTTCACTCTATGGCATTTGCTAATTTGTAAGGGGCAGCTGAGAGTCTAAGAGGCTGAGCAGCATATAACAGTATCTGAGAGGTTGAAAAACTAAGAAGAGATTTGGCAGGTCTTGCCAAGCACCCCTGCAAAAACAGAACCCAGCTTCGAATCAGTAAAGTCCTAGACTGGGTTAAAGTAATTTGCCCCTACTCTAATGGTCTTCCAGAAGAAACAGTAATCTCTTCTGGAGAAAGATAACATCATTCAGAAACTTAAATTATCTCTATAATTTTTTATACATAAAGGCTGGGATGCACTAAAAAAAATATCATATATACCAAGAAATAAGACCAAATGATGTAAAATCAAGAAAAAACAAAACAAAATACCACCAGACAATGCAAAGGATCCACAGGAAATCCAGATACTGAAATTATCAAAAAAGACTTCAGGATTCTTGACTTACTATATTTATAGTTGTTATTTTAAAATGGGGGCAACTTGAATCATTAGGGCAGCCAATTTTGAAAATAATTTTTTAAAAAAATCAGAAATTTGGGGCCGGCCTGGTGGCGCACTGCTACAGTGCGCCGCTTGGGAACTGCGGCAGCGCTCCCGCCGAGGGTTCGGATCCCACATACAGACCGGCTGCTCACTGGCTGAGCAAGGTGCGGGGCAACACCGAGGGTTGCGATCCTGTTGCCGGTCCCGGTCCGGTACGGGCGCGACACTGAGGGTTGCCTTCCGTTGCCGGTCACGAAAAAAGACAAAAAAGGGAAAAAAAAAAATCAGAAATTTGAAGATGTCCTTACATTTAGTGTGGTTGGTTACTGTATTAGTCTGTTTTGGTTGTTTATAACAGAAGTACCTGAAACTGGGTAATTTGTAAAGAAACAATCAATATTCATTGCTTACAGTTTCAGAGACTGGGAAGTCTGAAGTCCAGGGAACACACCTGGTGAGGGCCTTGTTCTTCGTGGTAACTCTACAGTGATGCAGGGTATCACATGGTGAAATGGCAGAAGCCGAGAGAGAGAGAGCAAGCTTCTCATGTGCTCTTTTTAAAGCCATCAGAACTGTGTCCATGACCACCATTAAACTATAAAAGGCTTAATCTATTCATTAGGGTATGGTCCTCACAATCTAAGCACCTCTTCAAGGCCTGACGTTTCAATTGCCGTAATAGGATTCCCACCCTCCCAATAGTCACAGTGGAGATAAAGACTCAATAAGCTTTGGGGGGACATCCAATCCACAGCAGTTACTCTAGAACTTTGCATACCTTAAACATGTTGAGTGCTTAATATATATCAAGAACTGTGCAATGTGAGAATAAATCATCATTTCTGATGTCAAAGAGCTTACAGCTCTAGGCTGAACAACAGGCCTCCAAAGATGTCCATATTCTAATCCCTAGAACCTGTGACTATGCTACCTTAAAGGTTTAAAGGAACTTTGCAGATGTGATTAAGGTAAAGATTTTGAGATAGGAAGATTATCTTGGATTATCTGGGTGGGCTCAATATAATCACAAGAGTCCTTACAAGAGAAAGGCAAAATAAATCAATAGTAGAAGATGTGATAACAGAAGGAAGAGATTCAAGTAATGTACGGAAGCCAAAAGAAGCAAGGAAATGGATTTTTCTCTCAGAGTGTCCAGGAGAAACCAACTCTACTGACATCTTGACTTTATCCCAGTGAGACTGATTTTGGACTTCTGACATCCAGAACTTAAAGATAATAAATTTGGACCGGTCCGCTCACTAGTTGAGCGCGGTGCGGGTGCAACACTGAGGGTTGCGATCCCGATCCCGTTGCCGGTCATGGTACGGGCGCGACACTGAGGGTTGCCCTTTTTGTCTTTTTTCATGACTGGCAACGGATCGCAACCCTCAGTGTCGCGCCCATACCGGCCCAGGACCGGCAACGAGATCGCAACCCTTGGTGTTGCTCCCCGCACCTCGCCCAGCCAGTGAGCGGGAACCGGTCTGTATGTGGGATCCGAACCCTCGGCGGGAGCGCCACCGCGCTTCCCAAGCGGCTCACTGTAGCAGTGCGCCACCGGGCCGGCCCGATTTGTGCTGTTTTAAGGCACTAAGTTTGTGACAATTTGTTATAGCAGCAATAGAAAACTAATATACAGCCTAATAGGGGAGACAATTGTATCTACAGATAATTTCAATGTGGTAAATACTATGGAAGCACAGGACTGGAGCATTCAGTCAATCTGAGATTTAGGGAATCAGATATGATGGTAACCTATAGAATCCCACAATCATTGATTACTGCTATGGGTCAGATATGTGCCCCCAAAGTTCGTGTTTCAGAAACTTAACCTCCATTGTAACAGTGTTAAGAGGTGGGAAACCCAATTATGGTATTTGAATGGTAGGGCCTTTAAGAGGTGATTAGACTGTGAGGACCGTGCCTTTATGAGTGAATTAATCCATTCATAGAGTAATGCGTGTGTGTCTGATGGCTTTATAAGGATAGTGAGTGAGAAGATTAACTCTTTCCCTTGCTCAGTCCATTTTCCTCAGGTGTTACTATGGACACCATAAGACCCTGTAGAGCGTTCCCACCAAGACGGTGCTCACCAGATGTGTTCCCTAGACTTTGGACTTCCCAGCTTCCATAACCGTAAGAAATTAAGAAATTAATTTCATTTCTTTGTAAATAACCCAGTTTCAAGTATTCTGATAAATAGAAATGGACTAATTCAACTACCCACCAGTACAGGGATCCTAGAATCCCTTAAATCAAAGGGTAGATTGGAAGAAGGCTTGTGTTACATCCTCTGAAGCATAAACTCCATGACAAAGGCAATGGGAATTCATTAAAAGATTTTAAGTGGGGCATGACCTGATCAGATAGGTTTGGGATACTTCACCCAGAGAATGTGGACAACGGAGGGAGAAGACCTGTCATAGGCCTTTAGTAATTGTCCAAGTGAGAGATTATTTTGGAATACACAGGACTCTGTGACATAGACAAAGTGAAATGTCTTTAGTGAGTTATTACCATAGATATTTTTATTGAGAAAGTTCACCCAGATTTTAGCTATATAATATATATAAAATATTTTCGTATGGAATAAACTGGGACTTAAGGTGTGAATATAAAGGCCTATAGGTTAAAGGCAGGGTTTCCTAGGAGCTGGCAGGCAGGCACTTTCTGTGGACAGCTATTCTGAAGTTCACAGAAGCTCTCAAAATAGCATAGTATTGTTATATAACATGTAAAATACGTACAACATACAAAATGTCATACAACATATAAAATGTTTCCCCTTCTGGGCCGAGCCCGTGGCGCACTCGGGAGCGGTGCTGGGAGTGCAGCGGCGCTCCCGCGCAGGTTCGGATCCTATATAGGGATGACTAATGCGCTCACAGTGCTCACTGGCTGAGCACGGTGCAGCCGGTCTCAAAAAGGACAAAAAAAAAAAAAAAATGTTTCCCTTTCTATTTCCAAGCTTGCCTTTCGGAAAGTACTATGTGAGTGAAGGGTAGTAGAAAGAAGAATATTTAATTTCTCAAAATGATTATTTGCCTTCTGTAGACTAGGTCTTAGAAATATAGGACATCAGTTATAACAAATAACTTTCAGATAGCACTTTTCAGTTGGTGAATGTGCTTTTATATTTAGTATCTAACTTGTAATTTTCTAACAAAATTCAAAATTCTAGGCTGTGGAATTTGATTTAAAGACATGTAAGTTTAGGACAGGCAACCCCCCTGCTATTGTTTTAAAACAATAAGGCTATATTGATTCACAAACACTTTTACAGAATGCAGTTGACATTGTTCTATGTATTTTATATGCATAAAGTAATTTAGTCCTCATAACAATCCTATGAGGAGTTTACTATTTTTGTTCCATATAAAGGTCGAGAAAATTGAGGCAGAGTTTAAACTATATGGCCCATGGGCAAAGTCAGGATTTGGACCTAGCCAATTTGGCTGTCATAACGGTGCTTTTACACAGTTATTAATATTCAACACTGTCCCACGGATGTGTACAGTTATGTTTCAATAAAAATAAAAATGAATAAAAAATAAAAAACTCTACTTTTAATTATTACAGACACTGCCTCTTGCTCCTAATCTATTAACTATAATAGATAAGCGTATCTGCAGATTAAAATTGCTCTGACTTGTAACTTCAGTTTATCATAGTAGTGTTGGGAGATTAATTATGGGAATTAAATGTGAAGAATACAGCAAAGTCAAACTCATGATAACACAGAAAATAAGGGAAAAATGTCTGCCAGTAGGCACTGATGATGCCTACTATTTTAAAGTTCCGTTTTTTGCTTTCTAAAATGCCCACTAAGACTTTTGCTTTCTAAAATGCCCACTAAGACTGCAAGCACCACAGGGGCAGGGATCCATCTTTCTCGTCTGTTTTATAGTTTCTGCATCTGGCATGGTGCCTGGAACCTAGTGGGTACTCAAGTATCTGACCCACTCCACAGATCCAATGGCTTCAGAGAATGCTCTTCAGGAGATCTGCATTGATTAGATTAGTTATCTTTGGTACTTTTTAAGATTGCAGAAGTAAAACCTTAATAAATTCTTATTAAAAATTCAAGAACACATACGTAGACACAACAAAACTTGAAAATCCACTTTCTACTCACCAACACATACTCTTTTGCAGGTGACCAATGTGCTGTTTATTGTGATTATGTGCTGTTTATTGTGATTTGGGTTCTCTTCTATGCATTTACATACACATATGCACATACGCCCTTATATAATTTAAAAATATAAACGGCGCCACAAATACATATTATTCCGCAACTGCCTCCCGTCGGGTTTTCATGCAACTGTAAACATATCTCACTTCTTTTTACAGTTCTCTAGTAATTTATAGTATAAATATATTAAACTTTATGTGATCATTCCTTTTGTGTGAACATTTAGATCGTTTCTTGTTAGTAACTATTAAGCAGCACGTTGCAATGGAGATTCCTGTGCAAATATTTGTATATGTGCAGAATTTGGGGAACACGGATCCCTAATTCTCGGAAAATCCAGGTAGCCGGTGAGTGCAAGGTAAGCAGAGACGTAAGGTTCCCTTTTAGGATGCGCATAAAGTAACTCCTCCTCTCGTACAGCGGTCTTTGCACAGGCCGTGCAAAGGGCGGCAGGATATCCAATGGTGGCGATAAAGAGGATGTTGGCCATAGTGGCTTCTTGGAAGCAGCGCCTGGGCAGCATCGTCCTCGGGGTCCTCATGCTTTCCTTTTAAGCCCCCACCCCATCAATTCAGTCCTTCTTAGGTTAGACTGAGGGAACAAATTCCCCAGTAACTAAAAAATCGCCTCGAGACAGCAGGGCGAAATTGAACCCGCCGATGTGGCATGAGATCAGCAGTGAACGCTGACAAAGCCCAAGGCGACGCCCAAGGTGGAACACAGAACCCCAGCGGGGACCACCGCCGTCATGGCGGCCCCGGGTGGCCCACCGCGGAGGACTCTCTTTCCCAGCAGCCCCCGCGGCCGCAGGGGCAAAGTCCGGCCGGCCGTCGCGAGCGGGGGCGGGGCCGAGGCCGGGGCCGGAAGTCACGTGTTGTGACAGCCGCTGGGGTGAGGCCCCCGTGGTTTCCCGGGCTGGTTGGGGCTTCGTCAGTGAGAGGCGTCGGGGAGATGGCGGTGGAGACTCTGTCCCCGGACTGGGAGTTTGACCGCCTTGACGACGGCTCACTGAGTAAGGGAGCGTCAGGGCGAGGGCTGCGGGTGGACGCTCCCCGGCCCGCGGCACCCTTGTTAGCGTTCCTCCGGGAGGGCTGTGCATCGCGGTTGCTGCGCATCGCGGTTGCTGCGCAGCGGTCGGGTTGGGGACACTTTCTAGCCCAGGGGATGTGAGAGGGACGCGCTCTCCAGCCTCATTTTCCTGGGGGCTCAGCAGTGGCGGGCCAGGCTGGCTCGGTCGGCGTGCGGAGAGGTCACTCTCTTGGTGAGCCTGAGATGCCGCTGGGGTGGGGGCGGCGCGGCGTCTGCCTTCTGCTGCCCGGGGAGGCCCAGCAGCCCCGGGATCCCAGGCTGCTCCTGTCTGGCCTCTCGGGGTTTTCGCCAGATTATCAGAGCGTTCAGTTCTAAAAGAGGTTGATGTCTGGGTTCCTGTTTCAGTTTCCTGTTTTTCTTTTCCTCCCAAACGAACTTTTGGAAGTTTGGGTGTTTTTTCCTTTACAGGCTTATAAGTGTAGAAGGTAGCGAGAAAAGAACTCTTTACACGGTAAAAGTAAATACGTGAATGCCATTTTTATCCCCTTCAAGCATTTTATTTATGTTAAATGGTATTTTTAAAATGCTGTTCTGTAGTTTGCATTGCAGCTACAAAAGTTTCAAAATTACAACAACAAAGGTTTCAGTTACAGCAAGTCTGCTTCAAATTGTGCTTCATAAAATCTAATTGTCTCCCCCCCACCCCCCCACCGTGGCTGGCAACCACAGGGATATGAGCCCTTGACTTTGGTGTTGTAACACCATGCTCTAACCAACTGAGCTACGTGGCCAGCCCTAATTGTCTTGTTTTAAGTTAGGAGTCCAACCGAGAAAAACCTAACAAATTCAGTTCTTTCAGCAAAACGTGGAGGCCAAACTATTTAAGTGGAACTCTGCTTGAAATTAATACAGATTGACAATCTGTTTCTTATCTTGGGTGATATTAATCTGCATAAGTAATATGAGATATCGGGGCATGCTATTTGTGAATTTGTTGTTAGGCATAGTTTTCCCAAAAGATGGAATGCTATTTTTCTTAAAATTCCAGATGAATTTTGCTTGATTTTACAAAGATTAATTAATGTCTACAAACTTAGATGTAGTTAAGTTTTATTAGCCTTTCAAAGAATTGTGGACTACAAAACAGGATGTTTGCAGTTTTTCACAAAACGTTCCAAAAGATATTAACTCAGTGCAGTACACAAAAAAATCTTGGCGGTAATGACAAAATCTTTGTATTTTTTGTGGAGACGAGTCTGTGTTTTTATAATAAACTGCACCTTGTCATGTATGAAGTTTTATGGACAGAGGTCCCCTACCTTAGTTTTTCAAAAAATTGGAATGAGGGTATGTTACTGGTTTTGAAAATGGTTCAACTGAGAGTAGAATGATCTGATCCAGAGAACAAACATTTTTTTCACAACAGTCGCTGTGCTAGGTCTTAGGGATACAAAGATAAAAACAAGGAATTCGGTCTATATAAGAGATAAGCAGGTTAAATAGGTTTTTGGAATTTTACTCCTGAAGAATCACCATGTTGCTCTTATTTCAAATCTTTTTATTTAAACTTTACCAATTTTACAACTGTTCATTATCTTATGAGCAAGTAAATTTAATGTTATTACAGGTTTTCTGTTCCCTGCTACTTTGTGAATCCTCAGAGTAAACGAGTGATTTAGTAGAATGTTTTTCTAGTTTGTCTTAACTCATTTGCTGGTCAAATGGTAGCTTTAACTGGTCGTTTTCCACATAACTGATAATAAGATGTCTACTTGGGGTTCTGAGAATCTTATGCAGTTCTTATATGTAAGCTTTAAGTAGGAAAAGACTTTTCTCTGTGCCTGGTTTTCATTAACTCTGGACCATTAATCATGTCTAGACTAATTGTTTTCCAGAATTGCCTCGATTAATGCAATAATTAGACGGGAACCTTAATGAACTAGATTGAGCCACCTGATTCAGAGTATTAGTTGTAAAATAAGGCAGAATAGGGAGCTAGGTCTTTGTGCTTTAATACAACGTGAGTCAGAACACACTTTCTTATAGTGGCTTTGCATTGCTAATTTGAAGAGAGAAAATTTTTACCTTTTTTAGAAGACAAAGATTGAATAGTTATTCACATCAGTAGAAGAAACTGAGTTGGAATTGAATTTGCTGCCTTTGTGATTAAGTAATGAATGCATTCTTATGTATAAGGTGAAATATTTGCTTTCATTTATTTTGACAAATAGGCATTTTTTAAAATCCAGTTTATTCCAGCAACTCCTTAAAGTCACTTGTTAATGTGAAAATCCTGTAAATAAATATCAGCACAATATTCTGTACTCAATGAGTGTTCTTTACTGGCTTTTCCAACTCAATTGTGATAGCTAAATAATTAAAGTATCTTGGTAAATTTTAGGCATTATGGGGATAATATGCTGAAGCAGGTCTAAAACTTCCATTTTAAAAATATTTAGGTGTATTTTATTGTGTACTTTATTGTGTATAGAATTAAGAATTAAATTTTAAAATATTGCTTCTGTGACAACAGAGATTTTTGCAGTTGCTTCAGGCCATGAATATTTCTATTTTGTAAAAGAGTCATTTTTTTTTTTTTTTTTTTTTTAAAGATGACCGGTAAGGGAATCTTAACCCTTGACTTGGTGTCAGCACCACGCTCACCCAGTGAGCAAACCGGCCATCCCTATATGGGATCCGAACCCGTGGCGTTGGTGTTATCAGCACTGCACTCTCCCAAGTGAGCCACAGGCCGGCCCGTAAAAGAGTCATTTTTGACTAAAACATAGAATCAGGATATTGAGTTGTCTAAGGCATTATTCAAATTGGTTAAAAGCCCTTGAATTAGGGGGCCGACCTGTGGCTCACTCAGGAGAATGTGGTGCTGATAACACCAAGGCCACGGGTTCGGACCGTAAAGGGATGGCCGGTTCACTCACTTCAGAGAGTGTGGTGTTGACAACACTGAGTCAAGGGTTAAGATCCCCTTACTGGTCATCTTTAAAAAAAAAAAAAAAAAAGCCCTTGATTATGGGGTAAGTGTGCTAGTGACTTTTTCCTGATACTTTAGAGTTTAAAGATGATACCTTTGTATATGGTAATATCTACTGCTTTTAAAATTATTTTATGTGTTTGGAGAATATTGAAAGCTGTATTATTGTTTAACTTTGGGACTTTATTTTCAAGTTCAGACATTCCAAAGTAATAATCAACAACAGTGCTTTGCTCTGGCTTTTGAGGTTACTTGAAGTAAATGTCCTGTAATTCATTACTTGTATTTATCACATACTCTTTTAAAATTTAAATTTAGAAATTCATGCTGAAGTCCAACTTAAGAATTATGGGAAATTTCTTGAAGAGTATACATCTCAGTTGAGAAGAATCGAGGACGCGCTGGACGACTCAATTGGAGATGTTTGGGATTTCAATCTTGATCCTATAGCATTAAAGGTTTGATTTGATTTGATTTTTAAACTTACGTATCTATTTTCAGAACATACTATCTTTTGAAAACGTCATTTTTTTTAATGGAAAATATATTTTTATTTGAAATCTAAGAAATAAAAGAAACTTGGTGAAAGTTGTTAATTTCCTTTTCTCCAAGCCAGGAGAGTTTTAAAAAATTGTTTTTATAAAGAATAACACAAACTTCTTCAGTATTAGAGAGTGACAAACTCTAACTCTTTAAGCTGGCTTTTGTTTTTCATCATCAAGAAAATGAAGAGGGGTGAATAGAATATTGAGGCTTTATTTGTTTCTTCTTACTGAGGTTATTTTACACACAGTAAAATGCACAGATTTTAAGAATACTATTTAATGAATTTTGCCAAACACATATACCCATATGTTGAGATACAGAGTATTTCCATCACTTCCAAAAAGTTAAAGTCCCTTAGGGGATCTTAATATGGGAGTAATTTTTTAGTGTATATAATAAAGCACATTTATTCTGTTCCATTTTGAGATAGTTCTGTCTCATTTTATCTTTGAAACTATAGTCTGTTACCACTTATATATATATAGCTAATATTGATTGAACACATTATGTTCTAGACACTGTTCTAAATCACACATTAACTTTCTTAGTAACAGCTTTCATGAAGTGTAGTTCATGTGTCATACAATTCACCTATTAAAATTGAACATTTAATTGGTTTTTAATATACTCACAGAATTGCACAGCTATCACCACAGTCTTAGAACATTTTCACCATCCCCACAACAAATCCTGTAGTGATTAGTAGTCAGCCTACCTAGACATGCCATGTCACACCACACCAACACCCCCCAGCCCTAGGCAACCACCAGTCAGTCTACTTTCTGTCACTATGGATTTGTCTTTTTTGGACATTTTATGTAAATGGAATCATACAATGCGGTGCTTTATGGCTGGCTTCTTTCACTTAGCATAATGTTTTCAAGGCTCATCTGTGTTGTAGCATATGTAATTGCTTTAATTCTTTAATTCTTTTTATTGCTGAATGATATTTTATAGAGTGGATATACTGCATTTTATTTACCTACTCATCAGTTGATAGACATTTTGGTTTTTCCAGTTTTTGGCTATTGTGAATAATGCTGCTATGAAAATTTGTGTACAAGATTTTGTGTAGATTTATGTTTTCATTTCTCTTGGATATATGTTCCTAGGAGTGTAATTGCTGGGGTATATGGTAACTATGTTTAACTTTTTGAGAAACTGCCAGACTTTGCCAGTGTGGCTGCAGTGTTTTACATTCCTGCCTGCACTGTATGAGGGTTCCAATTTCTCAACATCCTTGCCAACAGTTGTTACTGTCTGTATTAGTCTGTTTCCGTTGCTTATAACAAAATACTTGGAACTGGGTAATTTATAAAGAAAATGAAATTTATTGCTTACAGTTTCTGAGGCTAAAAGTCCAAAGTCCATCTGATGGTGGCGACAGCGACCTACGGGTCTCACATTGCCCGATGGTGGAAGCAGATAGAGCAGAGAGAGTGAAAGACAGTCTCCTCTTGTTTTAAAGCCCTCAGAACCATGCCTCTGACCCCCATTTTTAATCTATTCACTCTGGCACAGTCCTACAATCCAATCACCTCTTCAAGGCCCCACCTTTCAATTACCATAATAGGATTTCCCACCCTCTTAACAGTCACAGTGGGGGCTAAGTTTCTAATACATGAAACTTGGGGGACACAGTTCAAGCTTCAGGGAGTTTTGGGGAGACATAATTCAATCCACTATACTGTCTTTCTCTTTTTGCCATTTTATTGGGTGTGAAGTAGTATCTCATTGTGGTTTTGATTTGAATTTCTCTCATGTTTAATGATGTTGAATATCTGTCTTTTCATGTGCACATTGGCCATTTGTATGTCTTCTTTGGAGAAATGTCTATTCAGACCCTTTGTCCATTTTTAGATTGGGATATTGTTTTATTATTCCACTGTAGGACAAGTATTGACATCTAATTCCCACAACAACTCTATAAGGTAGATTAAATATCATCTCCATTTGCCAATGTGAAAACTAAGGCATAGGAGAGTTAAGCAATTTATTCAAGTAAGTGACACATTTAGTTAAGTGGCAAATCAATGTAAGGCAGTTTGGCCCCAGAGCCTGTGTCCTTATCCACAACTCTGAACTGCCTCTCTAATGCTTTATGTATTTGTAAACTGAAATTACTTTCCTTTGGCTCTTCTAGATTGCAAGCTGGATAGGCTCAGTCTTCCTTTAAAAATCTTTCTCTGCGTTTGTCATTGTATCTTTTTTGTTCTTCAACACTTATGTGAGAATCTTTGTATGTAAGTTGTAGGACTTCCACTAGGAAATTGCCATTCTCAACCTATACTATTTCTGAGGGTAATGAGTTTCATACATTTGTCGCTTGCCTATAAGTGATAGTTTTTATTTTTTTGAGACTTTTTCTTGGGCTTTAAGGGCTTCTTCTAGTTATGATCATAAAAATCTAGTTATCATACAACTCTAGTTATGATCATAAAAATTAGTCTCAATTCTGATTTTATAAAAGCATGAAATCATTTTTCAGCTTTAATCTTCCCCTAAAGAAAAGTTGTAACCTTTAAAATTTTATCATCATATGGACCCTTCTTCTGCTCCTCATGGCTTTCTCTTGGAAACTGTTTTTAGTTCCATTATTGGACAGTTATTTTATTATGTTTGTACTATACAAGTTTCTTAGTATTTTGGGAAAATCACAAACACACAGAATTTCTGTAAACAAAAATAACAACCTAATGAGAAAGGGTTTATATGATAACATACATAAATACTTAATTCTTAGTATATAACCCAAAAGGGAGATCTAATATTTCACTTAATAAAGAGATCACTTGTAGATGGTGATCAGGAAGGCTTTATGAAAGAAGTGGAAATTGAGCTGGCCTTAGAAGATAAACGAACTGCACATTGTATTTTAAGTGTTTCTGAGCTGTGGATTTATAACAGGAAAATTTATTTCTTTTTTCTACCTTGTTCTACTCTTTATGATAATTTATTTTGACTCTTGTAGCTACAGTATCTTATGAAATTTATGCCTGCATATCAAATTCCAAAATTATGAGAGGTTTTTTCCCATGGTCACAACTAATGGAGTTTAATAATATTAGTATTGCTTTGCATTTTCTTGCACTGAACTTATAATCAGCCACCTTATACCCTAGAGAGCAACTAGAGTTATTGCAACATGATTGTGTCATTTTGAGGCCATTTTTTCTTGGATTTGTTTCTTACTGTGTTGTCTGATGAGATTGTTTTGAACAAAATAGTTTGTGTGGTGCTAGTGCTGAGTACAGGGTCTAACACAAGTTTATTTATTTATTTTATTTTACTTTATTAGTATACAATGTAGTTGATATTCTTGTCCCTTTACCAAATCTACCTTCCCCCCCACCCCAACATCATATCTGTTCACTTGTCTTAACAAGTTCAAGGAATTGTAATACAAGTTTAAGTAGAATAGAGCTAGTCTCAATTTGTATATTTCAAATTTCAGTGATTTTTTTCCAATTAAAAGGAAATGTTCTTTTCCTTTGTTTCTAGCTTTTGCCTTATGAACAGTCTTCCCTTTTGGAACTCATAAAGACTGAAAACAAGGTACAGAATCCTAAACCTAAAAATGTATTTTTAAAAATGCTTTAGTTACCTGTTATAATTTACTTGTTTAATTCTGTTTTTACTCATGAAACTAGGTATTAAACAAAGTCATCACTGTTTATGCTGCACTTTGTTGTGAAATCAAGAAATTAAAATATGAGGTAATTATACATATTCTTGTCTTAAAACTGTAACAACAAATCATTTAAAAGCAAATATGTGTTTATATATGTACAGCATGCAGTAAGTATTTATTGAATGTTGAATGAATTATTTATTTAAAGTAATAGTATTACTAGTGACTACCGTTCATTGACTACTTGCTATGTGCCAAACACCATGCTAACACTGTTAATCCTTTTAACAACCCAGGGAGGTAGGTGAGGAATTATGAAGAAACTGAGGCTTAAAGAGGGTGTCGCTTGCCTTACATCTTACTGTTTGTAAAAGTTTGAATCTAGTTTTGCCTATCTCCAAAGTCTGTTACCTGCCATATATACTGGCTATCTAGAGATAACTGATTTTTTAGAATCTTTAATATGCATTTAGTTTTGTGTTTTGTTACCTGTGTGCCATTAAAACTTTGGTAGAAGCTGGTAAATTTCATCTTCTTTCCTCTCCCTTTTTGATACTTATTCTTGCTCTATATCTCCTATGAACTAATGGGAGGAGTGGGAAATGAGGGTGGTTAGATAAGACAAAGTAAAGGTTAAAGGAGTTAAGATACAGCTTTGAGTATCAGTAATATCTTTGGTATTCTAAAGATAAATTGAATTTACTTGTAAGCAGTTTTTGAATTTATCTTTTTTTTTTTTTTAAAAAGATGACTGGTAAGGGGATCTTAACCCTTGACTTGGTGTTGTCAGCACCACGCTCAGCCAGTGAGCGAACCGGCCATCCCTATGTGGGATCCAAACCCGGGGCCTTGGTGTCATCAGCACCGCACTCTCCCGAGTGAGCCATGGGCCGGCCCAAGTTTTTGAATTTAAATGAATTAGTATATAGATGATGTAGATACTGTGTATTATTAAAAACAGATAACTAAGAGAGCTTAGGAATTTAGGGGCCGGCCCGGTGGTGCACTGCTACAGTGCGCCGCTTGGGAAGCGCGGCGGCGCTCCTGCCAAGGGTTCGGATCCCACATGCAGACCGGCTGCTCACTGGCTGAGCGAGGAGCGGGGGCAACACCGAGGGTTGCGATCCCGTTGCCGGTCCCGGTCTGGTACGGGCGCGACACTGAGGGTTGCGATCCGTTGCCGGTCACGAAAAAAGACAAAAAAAGACAAAAAAAAAAAAAAAAAAGAGAGAGCTTAGGAATTTAAAAACAAAATAACCTTTAAAATTATTTTAATTTTTTTTTTTAAATAGGCTGAAACTAAATTTTACAATGGCCTCTTATTTTATGGAGAAGGTGGTAAGTTTTAAAACCTCAAAATTATAATGTGTTGATGCATTTTTTGACTTGAAATAGATGAAAAGTTAATATTTCTAGGACTACCATGATTACGTGATGTATTAGTGTGAGAAAATAAACATTCACATTTTTTGTTGGTTGGTTGGTTGGTTTGGTAAATAGGTGAAAAGTACCTGAGTGATAAAGCAGTAGTAAATTCTCTAAAGTTGATTTTTGATATTTTCATAAGTTAAGTACTGTAGCTAGATGAGAATTTTCTTCGAATGCATTGAATAGTGAAGCAGATGGTCACTTTTAATTGTGTGATTAATGATTGTCTCATTTTTCTCTTCGGTGTAAAAATTCTGTTTTCAGTACTATGCAGATTAGAATACATCCTAAAAAATAAAAAATGTGACTTTTTTGCTTTTTTGCTGTTCATTGAGTTTAAATTAAAAAATTGAAATATGATTTTTTATGTTGCCTTTTAAAGCTACAGATTCCAGCATGGTAGAAGGTGATAGTCAAATTCAAATGGGGAGATTTATTTCATTCTTACAGGTAACTGATTTTTACTTCCTATTGAGCTTTTTCTTTGAAAAATTTGAGGAAATTACACATAATTTAAAAAGATCTGAAACCTTCAAATGCTGAGGATGTATACTCTGAGGGTAACCCAACTTAATTCATTAGCACTGGATTATAGTTTAAGAGATCATAACTCCTGAAAGATTTCCAAGCATTTTTAGGGGAATAAAATATCAAAATAAGTTTCTTTGGTAATTTCATTTTGTGGACCATTTGTTACCATGCTTTTTAAAAGAATTTGAACTTTGTACCAGGTGGGAAATGATAAATTTTGTAAGGAAAAGTGTTAATAGAGAGGATTAAGCTGGTATGTGAACTTAATGAGGTTGTTAAAAGCAGTAGTACTTGATGCTTCTAACAGAATGTTTCAATTTAGATATGCTTTTCATCACTGCGAAGTTTTAGTGGTTCTAGGTCTTTTGGTTTAATTTTATCAAAAGAATGAAATAACTTCTATATCCCCCCCCTTATAAAAACAATGCATGTACAATGTGAAAAAAGCAGAAGTTGAAGGAAAAAATACCCATAGTTCTACCTCGCTTCTCATTGTTGGGTACAAGATTTGATACATTTCATCAAATCAAGCATGCTAATTTATTGTTCACATTCTTTATATCTTTATCACCTTTTTTGTCACCTTGACCTAATTGAGGACATTTTGTGTGTGTTATTCAGGATCCTGTTTTTGGAAAAAAGTTTCTCAGGGTATTTTAAAAGATGTAGGTCAAAGGATACAAAGTAGCAGATATGTAGAATGAACAAGTCTAGAGTTCTGATGTACAGCATAGGGACTATAGGTAATAACATTGTACAGCATATGGGATTTATGCTAAATGAATAAATAGACTTTAGCTACTCTTGCCACAAAAACAACAACAAAAAATGGGTAACTGACATGATGGATATATTTGCTTCATTATAGTAACCTTTTTACTATCTATATGTACTCCACAACATCATGTTATATACCTTAAATATATATAATAAAAGTTATTTTTTAAAAGGGGGATTTAATATATGGAACTGATTACACAGGAGTTGGAGAGCTGAAAGAACAGAGAGAACAGTGAGGTAATCCAGAGGAAGTAGATACCACCTCTATATCCAGGGAATAAAAGGGAAGAGATTGGAGTGGCCCGAATCTGGGAGTTTGGAGAAGGAGCCCCATGGAATTGGTGCTCATATCTCTAAGGAGGGGGCACTGCCTGGCTGCTGGTTCCTCTGAGAGGGCAGTTTGAGGTTAGTTCTGGAGTGCTGAAAGAGGCTGGATGCTGATGCAAACTGCCATTGTTGGAGTCAACTGCTCTTGCCTGGATTATGTTGATAAAAAACGACAAGAAATAGAAAGGATGACCTTTTCCTGCCTTCCAGACTCCCTTTAGTGCTATCTATTGGCAGAACCTAAAAGGAAGCCTATTGGACAGGAAAGTGGCTAACAAGTGTTGTTGGCAGGGTCCCAGTGAATGTGTCATTTTCTCCCTATAGTTTTATCAAATTTTGCATTTCTTATCTTGAAGGTGTTTTATTTGGTGTGTACATGTTTAGAATTGTTAATCATTCCTGAAAAATTGGACCTTTGATCATTATGTGGTGACCCTCTTAAGCTATGATAATAACCATGTATATAGTATATAATTATATAAATATATATTACATACATGGTAATTAGCTATAGTTAATCTAATAGTCTATTTTATCTGATAGTAATATTGCTGCCCAGCTCTGTTTCAATTAATATTTTCTTGATTTATTTTATTCCGTTCTTTCAACCTGTCAGTGTCATTGTGTTTCTGTCGTATTTCTTTAGAATTGCATATATCGGGATTTTGCTTTTTTATACAATCTGACAATCTCTGTATTTTAATTGATTAATTTATTTCTATTTATATCTCACATAGTCTATTTATATATTTGGTTTTTTTTCTGCCTTTTCACTTTATGCCCTCTATTTGTCCAGCATTTTCTGTTCTTTTCCTTGCTTTTATTAAACTTTCAGAATTTTAATAAGTATAAAACTAGGGCTGTTTAAGTGATATTAAAATGTGTTATTTTTATTTTCAAAAACTTTGAATTGCTTTTGGATCTCACTAAATATGTTTTGTGGGCCTAGTATATGGTAGAAACTGGTTTTGGTGCTGGGGATACAGCAGTGCACAAAACCAGCAGAAACTCCTGCCCTCATAGAGCTTAACATTTAGAACAGTCATAGTTTAATCAGGTTTTAAATACTTTAGATACAAACTGTTTCTGTGGGTTTAAAAATTGAGAGCTTCTGAAAACAAATTTTCAGAAGGTCTGGGACATCTAGATGTGAGTTAGTTATTATTTAATGACAAACATATCCCTGGGATAATTGATATTTCACTTGCTATGTGCCAAGCCTGTTTATAGATATGATTAAAGTGAAAAAAAGTTTGAAGTTATTTCACAGTGACTTTTGCAGACCCTGTCCTCTCATCATTATACTTTATTAACTGGAAGCTTTTGAGCTCCTTCATTTATTCAGATGTTCATTCATTTATTCATTTAATAGGACAGGACAGAAATTTATTGAGATGCAATTGAGTGTTAGCCACCATGTTAGGCAGTGGATATTCAATGAAGGAATGAAACAGTCCCTGTCATTTAGGAGTTATAAGAATAAGTGAAACATTAGACTTAAGAATAGACCTCTAAATGAAATGCACAGGGAGCAAAGAGGTAGGAATGACCCTGGGATCCAGAGGTGAGTTAAGTATTGATTGCTTGAGGGATGTTTGAAGTTGGTTGGCTGCTGTTTGACTGGAGATTTTATTGGAACCATAAAATTCAGTCAAAAATGGTGACATTTAAAAAGCAACTTTGTAACATATACTCAACTTGTCATTTCAGGAACTGTCTTGTTTTGTTACGAGGTGCTATGAAGTGGTGATGAATGTAGTCCATCAGTTGGCTGCCCTCTATATCAGTAACAAGTAATGGATTTTAGAAATATTTTTGCCTTTATAATAGAGATGCAGGAAATGTTTTTCTAAGATTAACTAATACCTCAATAGGTTTTTGCTTGCTCACTCATTTATTCAGCATTCTTTGAACACTCATGATATTTCAAACACGACTTAATGTGTGTAATACATAGGTTAATAAGACAATTTCTACCATGGTGAATGAACCCATTACCTGTCTGAATGAGAATGTTGACAGAAAACTCTTAAATTTGACCATATAGAAAAAGGGTAGTATGGAATTAGTACATGTACCATGTTCTCTCTGTTCTTTTCCTTTCTACGTTAATGGTTCCCTGATTCATTAGGGCACATGAGACTTTTATTAAATACAGAATCTTGGGGGAGTGGAACTAAGGAATCTACACTGAGAAAATTTTGTGAGTAATTCTAATTATCTTCCAAGTTTGGGGACCAGTACCCTCAGTTAAGAAAAAAATGATCAAATTTTCATAGAGCCCTTGCTGTTCTTACCATAAAACATCTCACGTTTGATTAATTCTATGTACTTAAAATTGTTTCCACGTTTCCTATTTAATTATACCCTTACAATAACTTTGTTTAGGTGTATGGCCTAGGAATTCCTTTTTTTTTTTCTGACCGGTAAGGGGATCGCAACCCTCGGCATGGTGTGGTCTGCACCACGCTCAGCCAGTGAGCACACCAGCCATCCCTATATAGGATCCAAAGCTGCGGCCTCGGCGCTACCAGCGCTGCACTCTCCTGAGTGAGCTACGGGGCCAGCCCATATGGCTGGGAATTCTTAACGACGAGAAGAGATAATTGAGGCCCTGAGGAATTAATTTGCCGAGATTCCATAGCAGTTTCGGCACTGTTCTTTTGGTCACCAGTCCATTCATTGTTTTTCTTACTATATCATGTTGCATCTTAACTCTGTTTATAAATTAGAGGACTATGTTAACTGTTTCCCATTCTCATGTTTTACTCCTCACTTAGGTATTTCTTTTATGTTCTGTCTTCTCACTGAAGCTCTCCTCATGGCAGGAGAGAATGAGAGCATAGCACCCCCACCCCCTACAGTACCTGGTGTGTAATTCTTAGGGGATTCCTCCTCACCCCACCCCCGCCCTAGAAGGATGAAATTGATTTGAATTTTGTGTTTAATTTTAAAATACACACTTTGTTTTCTGGCATATCTTTATGTGCTTTGATATGCAAGTACTATCATAAATTATTTATTGTTGAGTAAATTGAAAATCTAGGAAGTAAGTTGAATTTTTCTGTGGCTTTTGGCTTTGGTATAATCCCAGTAGGGAGCACTATTTTTCAGTAGGAATGAGAACTCAAATCTAACTGAAGAGAGGACTAGTTCCCAAATAACAAAGATTGAGAAATTATAATATCAGTTTTATTAATTCTCTGCCTCCATCCTCAGATAGATCCCTTAGGTTTCAATAGCCAAGGTTATTCACGGGCTGCATATCATCATATCCCTCCCTACCTGTGAGTGGGGTGCAGGCAAGGATAGCCTGAGCTCTGTATGCACAGATTAGTTCCAGTCTTGGGAAAGTAGAATATGGTAGTAATTTCTTGGATCTCTTTTAGTGACTAAAGTCTTGATAAAGATAAAAACATATTAAAATTCCAAGAGCTTATGTTCCTATGTATATTCCTTGAAATAGAATGAACTGTGACAAAATAATTTTTAAAAAAAACCTGGGTATTATTTTATTACAGGATTGCACCCAAAATTATAGAGACAACTGGAGTTCATTTTCAGGTAAAATTAATTTAATTTGATCTGTAAAGCTGTAATTTTTACTGTATTTTACTTTGGAGTTTGTATCATTGAGGAGCACAACAATTAATAGCAAGACTCTTAAAGGCGCCTTTTTTTTTTTTTTTTTTTGCATTTGCTCTCTTTTGTCTGTGAGGTTGATGAGGCATTGCTTACCTAGTATCAGTGTAACCCTTAGTTTTTCCCAGTAGTGGCCCAATGCAGATTCTTCAAATCATCTCTTTGGACAGTGAAACAAACCTGCAGTATCACATTAGGGATGAAATATGGGCAAAGTGTTTTCTATTTAAAGCTAATAGTCTCATCTGAGGATCAAACCTGTAGCTTGATAAACTGATTTACTCACTGCTGTAACTAATTCCGTAATTAGCCCAAATGTGTTTTACTTTAAAAATCCATGGGGATTAACTTCTTTTTTTTTTTTTACTAATTTCTCAAGAAACAACAGTGGTTATTTATTCATCATTTATTCATTAATTCATTATATTTATTAAGTACCCACTGTGTTAGTTTCTGGAATTGAGGCTTAACTTCTAACTAGTGATAAATGATAATCATTAAAGATTTTTTGACAGACTATGTACGAGCACTTGGGAGAACTGCTAACAGTTTTGCTCACCCTGGATGAAATTATTGAAAATCATATCACACTGAAAGACCACTGGACTATGTACAAAAGGTATACCAACTGAAATATTTTAAAATATTCTCTTATTGTATATGGTTAATGTATTAGTATTTGTAAAAAGTAAACAAATGTAAATAATGTAGATCCTTTAAAAGACCAGGAGATCTATATTCGTGTCAAATGCTTTTATGAAGACAGTGACCATTCTTTTTTTTTTTTTTAAAGATGACCGGTAAGGGGATCTCAACCCTTGGCTTGGTGTTGTCAGCACCACGCTCAGCCAGTGAGCAAACCGGCCATCCCTATATAGGATCCGAACTTGCGGCCTTGGTGCTATCAGCACTGCACTCTACCGAGTGAGCCACGGGCTGGCCTGACAGTGACCATTCTTTAATTTTCAGATTTTTAATTTGTTTGAGAGTATGATATACCTATTTAAAGCATACTAGTTCTTAAAGTACAGTAGGATGTTAATTTGCCTACCTTAGGACTCAGATATATTTTTTTCTTAGGTTGTATTCAAGTGATAGTCTTTCTCCAGAGCTTGGTTTCACTTTATTACATATTCCAAAATTGTTTTTTTAAGTCAAGGCATCTTATTTTATTCAGTTTATAAGTATTCACTAAATATCTGATATAAACAGAGCACCAGGCATCTGAGTTTAAGATGATATAAAAAAGCAAAGAGTATTAAATATATTAGGATTCTTCTTAAGTTTTCAAATGTGTAGAGGTAAATAAGAATTACAAATACAAAATTTTGATTTCTGGGAAAATTTTTAATTTTTAATGTAAGAATTCATTGGGTCGATTTAAGATCTTTCTTGTAATCTACCACAAGATTGCTGAAATCTGTCCATCACAATCCATCAAAATTTGGAATTCAGGAAGAAAAACTAAAGCCATTTGAAAAATTTTTGCTGAAGCTGGAAGGGCAGTTACTTGATGGAATGATATTCCAGGTAAGTAGAGATGTATCAGGCTGTAACAAATGGGTGTATATTAGTTGACTCAGCTCAGAATTATAGGAGGACACTTTTATATTATACTGTTGAATATGTTTTTCTCTGAAAAGTGCTTTGGCTTAAAGTCATTGTTCATGTACTAAAATATAATTATTCCAGTATCTAGTAGCAAACAGTAGTGTACTAGCAGTTGTATTTGGGGTGAGAGTTTTAGTTTTTTAGTCATGTAAAAGGATAAAATGATTTAAAGGATTAAGATCTAAGATCTAAGCAGTTGTGCTTAAGTATTGTGTTTGTTGTTAACCTCTAGATTTAGCGTGTAAAAGTACCTTTAAAAAGTCTGTTTAATTCTTTCCAGGCCCAGGGAATATAATTTGGGTCTGCACAGTCCAGTCTGGTAGCTTCTAACAACATGTGGGTATTTAAATTTAAATTAATTGAAGTAAAATAAAAACATTCACTTTAGTCACACTAGCTACATTTCAAATGCTTAATAGCCACATGTAGTTCACGGCTAACCATGATGTCAGGCAGCACAGAAGTAGAACATTTCCATCATCACAGAAAGTTCTGTTGGACAGTCATGTGTTGGGTAGTTTCTACAAGAAATTGCATTATATTCCATTTAAATCTGCTTCAAGATTACCGAGTAAACATTATTTCATGATATTTTTCAGTTATATGTGTATATATGTACTAGGTCACAATGTAAAACATATGTCTTAATGTGAGATACTTCAAAAATGTATGAAAATCATTGATCTAATATTGCCTCCCAGGGAAAAAATAAGCAGATTAATTAATTTTTTTTTTTTTTTAAAGATGACCGGTAAGGGGATCTTAACCCTTGACTTGGTGTTGTCAGCACCACGCTCAGCCAGTGAGCGAACCGGCCATCCCTATATGGGATCCGAACCCGGGGCCTTGGTGTTATCAGCACCACACTCTCCCAAGTGAGCCACGGGCCGGCCCCAAGATTACCTTTAGTTTATAGTTTATATGATCATGATTTTAACAGATCGATCCTAATTCTTACTTATATCAGCTTAACTGTTAGTTCATTAGACTCAGAAGGTAATTTTTTTTGTGATTCTTTTTCCAGCAGACATTTCCACATATGCTGTAATAAAGTGCTAGGAAAGTAACTGTAAAGAGAAAACATAAACTGTATTATTAAAATCAGAAAGTAAAATAAACATGCTTTACACTGCTTCATCAAATATATCTTCTATACATCTCTGAGCATCGCCGTATCTGTTCATACAGAATTATAGATTTGGAGGTCAGTTAGATTACTTTCACATAACTGGTATTTAAATATATAAGTCGATACACATTTTCCATTCACAGGATATAGATATTAGTTTAAGGTAAGAACCTGAGCTTCAATTTTATTAAAATGATGAATGTAGAAGTTTATCACATGCTATATTTAAACGTTTAATAGCTTATTATTGAGAGTCTAAATTTCTTTTAAAATATTTTCTGTGTAGGCCTGTGTAGAACAACAGTTTGATTCTCTCAATGGAGGAGTATCTGTATCAAAAAATAGCACTTTTGCCGAAGAATTTGCACATAGTATTCGCTCAATTTTTGCAAACGTAGAAGCCAAACTTGGTAATGTAAATTTCATTTTTTGTTGATAAAGTTTGAATTTCCATAAAAACGTAATTTATATATATTCTGTTTTTCTCTCATGTTATTATTTTATAAGGAGAACCTTCTGAAATTGACCAGAGAGACAAGTATGTTGGAATTTGTGGACTCTTTGTACTGCACTTTCAAATTTTTCGAACTGTTGATAAAAAGTTTTATAAGTCTTTATTGGATATTTGTAAGAAGGTAAAACTTGGAACTTTTATTTTTCAATTTGAGTAGATTAAGAAGATTATGGATTAAGTTAGATATTTTAATATGTGTTTTATTCCTGTTTACAAAAATAATAATTTAATAGTTTTCATTGTTAAAATCCAAGCATTTGAGAAATAAGTAACATAGTAAATGAAAATGTTCCATAATTCACTTCATATGAACACATATTGACAGATGTTTAGATTTTTTTCCTGTGCATTAACTTTCTATTATTGCTACGAGGACTACTTTTTTCTTCTTTTTCCTTCTATTTTTTTCTCTTCCTCTTCTTGACATTTATTCTCATTATTCAAGTAGAAAAAATTTAAAATTACTTTTTCCTACATCTTTGCTATTTCCATGATGTGGCACCTGATTTCATTATTGAAAATTTAGTTTTATCATCAAGTGATATGTAACTATGAGAACTCAGCCATCTGTGGTATTCATTTTTTTATTTTATTTTTCACCAATATATAGTGAAAGTAAAGGATGTGAGGATTCAAGTTTCTTTTTCTTTTTTTTTTTTACATATTTTTATTCATCTGAAAATCCATGAAAGAGTGGTGTGCATGCATGTGTGTTTTTTAATATTTAGTCAGAATAAAATTGCTCAATATTAGATATAGATATGCTTTAACTCTGTGCCATAGTAGAATATTTGTCTCATGGTATATTGATGAGTATTTTTTTGTGGTTATTTTTTCTTGAAACAGATTGTCTTCTATGTGTATTGTAGAGCTGTTAAACAGCTTATTGTTTAGCCTGCATTTAATGAATTTTCCCACTTTGCCTTTACCATTTCAGGTACCAGCCATCACTCTGACTGCTAATATTATTTGGTTTCCTGATAATTTTCTGATCCAGAAAATACCAGCAGCTGCCAAACTTCTAGACAGAAAAAGTCTACAAGTCATTAAAATACATAGGGATACTTTCCTACAGCAAAAAGCTCAATCACTTACCAAGTAGGTTTTATTGGCAACCATGTTGAAAATATTAAGGTATTTTACATTTTCAAATGTTATATGACACTGTATGGAAAGAATTTGAATTATAAGGTCAAATGTACTTACTTATTACCAGAGAAAGATTGGGCAGTCCCTAGGAGATTTATTTTCTAGGAGCTTTTTGTTTGTTTTTTAAAAATGTTTTAGTCTTAAAGTCAGTTTAAGGTATAGGCAAATTATGCTTTATGGGTACACATACTTTTTATCAGCTGTATTAAATATTTCTTATCTAAATGAAGTGTCTGATTTGGTAGTAGATGTCATTTGATGACATCAAAACATTGTCCATGAAGATTTTCGGAGTTGACTTTAACTTGATTCAGTTCTTTTTTTTTTCCCCTTTATTTTCATTTTTGTGAAAGTAAGGTGTGCACATATTTAAAAAGTCAAAAAGTACTAAAGTTTTAAGGGAAAAATAATTGTTCCCTGCCCAATTCTTTGTTGTACTTTTGTCCAGCTCTCCAAAAGAACAATTTTAACTCCTTTTTAATTCTTTTTTAATCCTTATTTTTTAATCTCTTGTGTAAGTTTTCAAACATACACATAGTAGAGAAAATAGTATAAAGAGACCTGTGTTCCTATCATCCAGCTTCAATAATTAATTTGATGCATATTTTTACTTGAGTACACTGCTAAAATCATGTTAATCCCGATGAAGATTTTAAGTGACGTGATACAGGACTCTGCCACTGGTCCTGTACTGGTCATGGATTTTATATGTGACATGGTTAAAGGCATAATAGAGATTCTTATTTACTTTCTGTCGATCCTGACGATCAAGGAGATAATGAGCCACTATTCCACAATGTGGGAAGGAGGAGTATGTCTGGAATATAGGAGATCCTCTAAAATATCTCTTAGTATCCACTTATCCTGTGATTAAAGTCAGTGGAAGACTACAACCGACTCAGGCAGGTCACTTCATGGCAGAGATTCCAGAGCTTCTATAGTACATCCTAAACCAGAGTTGAGAAGGGATAAAGATGAGAGTTGGGTTTAGATTAAGAGATGAATTCAGTAATGTAAGATGGTGAGACAGAATCAGGTTAAGTATAGGAAGTTAAAAAAAAAAAAAAAAGATGTGGGTATTTTAGTTCCTAGAAGCTTTCTTTTCTTTTAATAGTGTGGTTCAGTTGCTAAAAATGCCAGTACATACTTAGACTACATTAATAACTGGTACCCATGTTATGGAAACTAGTAGTTATAATGTCTAGGCCAAGGGAATTGGTAGTTCCATTGAATTCTTATTGGTTAGATCATAGCTGGTATTTGGTGGTGTCACTTTTGAGGAGGGCTACAAACTGCAGCATCCCTAGATGAAGTTGATCTGAATCTCAGACTCTTTTTCAAAAGTGGGAGCATTGCTCTAGGACCCTGTTCTTTTTCTGTTCCAGACTTTTACACCTAATCATCCATAACTCAAATACATTTCAGCATCATTCAAAGCAAAGCCAAAAGTATATTGGTGTCCTTTGTCTAATGGAATCATGGCTCTGCAGAAACCATTTTTCTCAGATTTTATGCCAGGGTTCACCTCCCTAAAACACATTAATTAGAAATTTTGATGTAATCCCTCTTGAGACTGAATTCATGAGATCGACATTTGCCTGGCAATATGGCTAGCCACAAACCTCAATGTGGGATTCTAAATTAAATCAAGTGAGTATCTTCAGTACCTTGCCCTGAAGAGCTATCCTCTAGCTGGTTCTGACTGGCAGTATTGGGACATTTCTTTAACCTAACTGAAGGTTTTTAAAAAAAGTTGGTAATGTCAGTTTCCATAAAGGGGAATTGTCCGTTTTCTACATGTAAGTTTTTTTAAAGAAAAAAAAAAAAGAGTATAGCTTAAACAGCTTGTGGTTGTTAAAAGTTCCTGTTTTGAGTGAGATTGTCTGAGTTGAGATACATTGATAGAATGATTTACTGTTCATAATCATCTGGAATAGTAGAGAGAATTACATTTATTATTGATTTAGTTTTTCCAAGGTGAATCTTGGCTCAGCTGCTTACTGGTTCTTTTATCTTGGCACATACTTAACTTTTCTGTGTGGCAGTTTCCTCTTCTGTAAAGTGGAGATCATAGTATGGTTACTTCCGTAACCATGGGGAATTGGTTCCAGGACTTCCTTCAGATACCAAAATCCTCAGATGCTCAAGTCCCTGATATAAAATGATCTAGTATTTTCATATAACACATGCATACCCTCCCGTATACTTTAAATCATCTTTAGATTACTTGTAATACCTAATACAATGTAAATTCTATGTAAACAGTTGTAATACTGTATTTAAAAAAAAATTTTTTTTTTTGGTATTGTTATTTTTTTATCTTATTTTTCCTTGAATATTTTTTGATCTTTGGTTGGTTGAATCTGCGGATATGGAACCTGTGGATATGGAGGGCTGAGTGTACTTACCTCATAAGGTTAATGTGAAGATTGAATGAGTTAATTTGTGCTTAGAACGGTGGCTGGCATATAGTAAGCATTCAGTAACTGTTGCTCTTATATTCACATTTTGACCACTTCTGTTCCTCTTTTGAGCTGTCATCTTCTTTTTCCTGTTTTGTTATAGTATCTTTTTAAAAAAAATTTTATTTAATTTTGTCAATATATGATGTTGTTGATTATTGTGGCCCATTACCAAAACCTCCCTCCCTCCTCCCTCTCCCCCCTCCCTCCCAGCAACCTCATATCTGTTTGCTTGTCTTATCAACTTAAAGGAATTGTAATTGTTGTGTCTTCTTCCCTCCCCCACCTTAGTTTGTGTATTTATTTATTTATTTATTTTTAGCTCCCACAAATAAATGAGAACATGTGATATTTCTCTTTCTGTGCCTGACTCATTTTACTTAATATAATTCTCTCTAGGTCCATCCATGTTGCTGCAAATGGCAGTATTTCAGTCTTTTTTATAGCAGAGTAGTATTCCATTGTGTAGATATACCACATTTTCCTTATCCACTCATCCAAGATGGACATTTAGGCTGGTTCCAACTCTTAGATATTGTAAGTAGTGCTGCAGGGAACACTGGAGAACAGGTATACCTTCGACTTGATGATTTCCATTCCTCTGGGTATATTCCCAGCAGTGGGATAGCTGGGTCATATGGTAGATCTATCTGCAATTGTTTGAGAAACCTCCATACCATGTTCCACAGAGGCAGCACCATTTTGCAGTCCCACCAACAATGTATGAGAGTTCCTTTTTCTCCGCAACCTCGCCAGCTTTTATCATTGACGGTTTTTTGGATATTAGCTATCCTAACTGGTGTGAGATGGTATCTCAGTGTGGTTTTGATTTGCATTTCCCGAATGCTGAGTGACGTTGAACATTTTTTCATGTGTCGGCCATTTGTATATCTTCCTTTGAGAAATGCCTATTTAGCTCTTTTACCCATTTTTTAATTGGGTTACTTGTTTTTTTGTTGTAAAGTTGTTTCAGCTCCTTGTATATTCTGGATATTAATCCTTTGTCAGATGTATGTTTTGCAAATATTTTCTTCCACTCTGTTGGTTCTCTTTTAACTCTGTTAATTGTTTCTTCTGTTGCGCAGAAGCTTCTTAGTTTGATATAATCCCATTTATTTATTTTTCTTTTGGTTGCCCATGCCTTTGGGGTTGTATTCATGAAGTCTGTGCCCAGTCCTATTTCCTGAAGCGTTTCTCCTATGTTTTTTTTAAGAAGTTTTATTGTTTCATTCTTTAATCCATTTTGAGTTGATTTTAGTATATGGGGAGAGGTATGGATCTAGTTTCATTCTCCCACATATGAATATCCAGTTATCCCAGCACCATTTGCTGAAGAGGCATTCTCTTCCCCAGTGTATAGGCTTGGTGCCTTTGTCAAAGATCATATGACTGTAGGTGTGTGGGTTGATTTCTGGATTCTCTATTCCATTGATCAGTGTGTCTGTTTTTATGCCAGTACCATGCTGTTTTGGTTATTATAGCTTTGTAGTGTAGTTTAAAGTCAGGTAGTGTTATGCCTCCAGCTTTATTTTTTTTTTGGCTCAGAATTGCTTTGGCTATGCATGGTCTTTTATTATTCCATTTAAATGTCTGGATAGTTTTTTCCATTTCTGAGAAAAATGTCATTGGAATTCTGATGGGGATTGCATTGAATTTGTATATCACTTTGGGTATTATGGACATTTTCACCATGTTGATTCTTCCAATCCAAGAGCATGGAATATCTTCCCACCTTCTTGTGTCCTCTTTAATTTCTCTCAACAGTGTTTTTTAGTTCTCTTTGTAGAGATTTTTCACCTCCTTGGTTAACTCATTTCCTAAGTATTTTATTTTTTTGGTGGCTATTGTAAATGGGCAAGCTTTCTTCATTTCTCTTTTTGCATGTTCACTATAGGAGAATAGAAATGCTACTGATATTTGTGTGTTGATTTTGTATCCTGCAACTTTGCTGAAATCATTTATCAATTCCAAGAGTTTTTTTGTAGAGGCTTTTAGACTGTTTGATATATAGGATCATGTTATCTACAAACAGGGACAGTTTGACTTCATCTTTTCCAATTTGGATGCCCTTTATTTCCTTCTCTTCTCTGATTGCTTTGGCTAGTACTTCCAACACTATGTTGAATAGGAGTGGTGAGAGTGGGCATCCTTGTCTAGTTCCTGTTCTTAAAGGAAGAGCTTTCAGCTTTTCCCCATTCAGAATGATTTTGGCAGTGGGTTTATCATATATGGCTTTAATTATGTTGAGATACTTTCCATACATACCTAACTTGTAGAGTCTTTATCATGAACAAGTGTTGAATTTTATCAAATGCTTTTTCAGGATCTATAGAGATGATCATATGGTCCTTGTGTTTGATTTTATTGATATGGTGTATCACATTTATTGATTTGCATATGTTGAACCAACCTTGCTTCCTTGGGATGAATCCCACTTGATCGTGGTGTATAATTTTGGGTATGTGTTGCTGTATTCTGTTAGCTAGTATTTTATTGAGGATTTTTGCATCTATATTCATCAAAGATATTGGCCTGTAGTTTTCTTTTTTAGTTGTATCTTTACCTGGTTTTGCTATCAGGATGATGTTTGCTTCATAGAGTGAGTTTGGGAGAATTGCCTCTGTTTCAATCTTTTGGAATAGTTTGTAGAGAATTGGTGTTAATTCATCTTTGAATGTTTGGTAGAATTCTGCTGTGAATCCATCTGGTCCTGGGCTTTTTTTCTTTGTTGGGAGCCTTCTGATAACAGCTTCAATCTCTTTTATTGTTATTGGTCTGTTCGGATTTTCTACATCTTCTTGGCTCAGTTTTGGTAGTTTGTGTGTGTCCAGAAGTTTATCCATTTTCTCCAGATTTTCAAATTTGTTGGCATATAGTTGTGTATAGTAGTCTCTAATGATTCCTTGTATTTCAGAGGTATTGGTTATAATGTCACCTTTTTTAGTTCTAATTTTTGTTATTTGGGTCTTCTCTTTTCTTTTTTTAGTTAGCCATGCTAATGGTTTGTCAATTTTATTTATCTTTTCAAAAAACCAACGTTTTGATTCATTGATCTTTTGTATCATTTTTCAGGTTTCAATTTCATTAAGTTCTGCTCTGATCTTAATGATTTCTTTCCGTCTGCTAACTTTGGGTTTGGATTGTTCTTGTTTTTCTAGTTCTTTAAGGTAAAGTATGAGGTTGTTCACTTGCCATCTTTCCATTCTTCTGAAGTTAGCATTTAACGTGATAAATTTCCTCCTTAGGATTGCTTTTGCAGTATCCCACAGGTTTTGGTATGATGTATCATTGTTTTCATTAGTTTTAAGAAATTTTTTGATTTCCTGTTTAATTTCTTCTTGGACCCATATGTCATTAAGTAGAATGCTGTTTAATTTCCACCTGTTTGTATAGTTTCCAGAATTTCGTTTGTTATTGATTTCTAATTTTAATCCATTGTGGTCTGAATAAATACATGGGATAATTCCTATTTTTTAGAGTTTGTTGAGACTTGATTTGTGACCTAACATGTGATCTATCGTGGAGAATGATCCATGTGCTGATGAGAAGAATGAATATTGTGAGATTGTTCGATGGAATGTTGTGTAGATATCTGTCAAGTCCAATTGGTCTAGAATGTTGTTTATATCTAGTGTTTCTCTGCTGATTCTTTGCCTAGATGATCTGTCCAGTATTGATAGTGGGGTTTTCAGGTCCTCTGCTCTTAAGGGATTAGTGTCTAATTCCTTCTTTAGGTCTAATAGAGTTTGCTTTATAAATCTGGCTGTTCCAACATTGGGTGCATATGTTTATGATTGTTATGTCTTCTTGATAAATCAATCCTTTTATCATTATGTAGTGGCCCTCATTATCTCTTTTTATGGTTTTTAGTTTAAGGTCTATTTTATCATATATAAGAATAGCTACTCCAGCTCATTTTTTATTTCTGTTTGCATGGTAAATCTTTTTCCATCCTTTCACTCTTAGCGTATGTGAGTGTTTATAGGTGAGGTGGGTCTCTTGAAGGCAGCATAAAGTTGGGTCCTCCTTTTTAATCCAGTTAGCCACTCTGTGTCTTTTGATTGGGGAATTTAATCTTTTTACATTAAGAGTTGTTATTGAAAAGTGTTGGTTTACTCCTAGCATTTTATTGATTTTTGTTTGGATGTCTTAGGTGTCTTTTGTTCCTTTCTTTCTGATTTACTGTTTGTCTTCTGTATTTGTTGATTCCTTCCATTCATTGTTGACATTTTTGTTTTGCTAGTGGGTTTTGATTTTTCTTGAGTTTTTATGGCAGTGGTAGTTATTTTTCAGGTACCAAACCCAGTGCTCCCTTGAGAATTTCTTGTAAGCGTGGTCATATGGTAGTGAACTCCCGCAGTTTTTGTTTGTCTGAGAAATATACTCTTTGTCCGTCATTTCGGAAGGATAACCTTGCGGGGTAGAGTATTCTTGGCTGGCAATCTCTGTCTTTTAGTATTTTGCATATATCATCCCATTCCTTTCTAGCTTTTAGACCTTGCGGGGTAGAGTATTCTTGGCTGGCAATCTCTGTCTTTTAGTATTTTGCATATATCATCCCATTCCTTTCTGGCTTTTAGGGTTTGTGATGAAAAGTCTGATGTTAGTCTGTTTGGGGCTCCCTTATAGGTGATTCGATGCTTCTCTCTTGCAGCTTTTAAGATTCTCTCTTTGTCTTTGAGTTTTGCCAATTTGACTATAACCTGTCTTGGAGAAGACCTTCTTGGGTTGAATACAGTTGAGGATCTTTGAGCTTCCTGAATCTGAAGATCTGTTTATTTTCCTATATCTGGGAAGTTTTCTGCCACTGTTTTGTTGAATATGTTTTCAATGCATTCTCCTTTTTCTTCCCCTTCTGGAATACCCATGACTTGGATATTTGAGTGTTTAAGGTTGTCTGATATCTGTCTTAGATTTTCTCCAGTGTTTTTAATTCCTTTTTCTTTTTTTTTTTGTTTGCCTGTGTTATTTCAAACAGCCCATCTTCAAGGTCAGAAGTTGTCTCTTCTGCTTCTGCAAGCCTGCTGTTTAAACTCTCTGTTGCGTTTTCTATTTTGTTGAATGAATTCTTCAGCTTGGCAAGCTCTGCTACATTCTTTTTCAGGGCATTGATTTCCTTGTACATTTCTTCTTTCAGGGCCTGTATACTTTTCCTCGTTTCTTCATCTTGTCTAGCTGAGTTTTCTTGTCTCTCATTTGGTTTCCTTAGGCTTATCACTTGAAATTTTTTGTCAGATATTTCAAGGGCTTCTTGTTCCATAGGATCTAGAGCTTGAGAATTATTACCCTTTGGTGGTGTACTTTCTTGATTTTTCATATTTCTGGTATCTTTCCTTTGATGTTTAGTCATTGTGGCAAGGGATTTCACGGTCCACTGGTTTGACTTATTGTGTGGCTAGGATGCTGTTGGGGCTGCTAATTTGGCACAGCTGCCTTAGTGTCTGCTCACTCACCCACTGGTGTCTTGGGTCCATGGTCGCCTTGGTTCTTGGGCCTCTCTGGGGAGGCACCTCTCTGGTTGGTGCGCACTCAGTTGGCCTGGGGATGGAATCCGGCGGTGGCGAGGTCTACCTACTCGGTCATGCACTGTTACAGTGGGGTCTGTGGTCTGTGCATATCTTGGGCCTCTCTGGCGGGGCGCCTCTATGGTTGGTGTGTACTTGGCTGGGCTGCGGATGGAGTCCGGCGGCAGCGAAGCCTAGCTGCTCAGTTGTGCACTGACACTGCGGGACGTGTGGTCTCCGTGGATCGTATAGTATCTTCTCAGGTGGTAAAAGCAATGAAAATGCAGGTAAAATGGTAAAGGCATTCTGCTTTACCCTTGCCTCTCTATAGACTTTTTTCAACATATCAGCCAAAGTGATATTGATCCTCTTTTAAAACCAAAGTTAGAGCAAGTCACTCTGCTTCAACCCTCTAATGATTTCCTATCTCACTCAAGAGTTGAAGTCCTTACTCCCTACAAGGCCTTGCATAGATCCCTTCCCCACTCCCCCAACACCCACCCCTGTAACTCTCTGATCTCTTTGTCCATTCTCATCCCAGTTCAATGTGCTCTATGTAGTCATACTGATTTTTTTGTGTTATTACCAAAACATACTAGACACATTTCCACATGTCTTAGGACATTTACATTTGTTATTTACTCTCTCATATTTTTGCATTGATTACTCATTTATCTACTTCAAATCTTGACTCAAAATCACCTACTCAGTGAGCCTACTTTGATCACTCTGTTTAAAAGTGTAGCCCCCCCACCACAATTCCTCTCCCCTTCCCCTGCTTTTTTACTGTAGCATGTATCATCTGACATCTTTTAATTATTTTAAGTTGTTTTTTTTTTTTTAAGATGACCGGTAAGGTGATCTTAACCCTTGACTTGGTGTTGTCAGCACCATGCTCTCCCAAGTGAGCTAACTGGCCATCCCTATATAGGGATCCAAACCTGCGGCCTTGGTGTTATCAGCACCACACTCTCCCGATTGAGCCACTGGCCAGCTCTTATTTTAAGATTTTAATTATTGATTTTTCTGTTATACAGGTCTCCTTTCTAGAATGTAAGCTTCAGGGGACAGGATTTATAACGGTTTTGTTTACTGACAATTTCACTCCTTTGTTTTCAGAATTGAGAAACAGCACCTAGTCTATATAGGCACTCTGTAAATATTTGTTGAACTTCAAAAAGTTCATGTATAGATTTGTATTATCTTTTAATTCTATTTTTCCATGAACTTTTTAAAGTACCGTGTTGTGATATTTATGTTTTGAAAACCAGAAAGATGCAATAGCTGCTGTAAGGAAATGTTTTATTCTAATCAATATGAAGAAATAGCAGTATATTTTCTTTCCTGTGTTGAGTAACCCCAATATTTTCCTTTGTTAGAGATGTACAGTCTTACTATGTCTTTGTGAGCTCATGGATGATGAAAATGGAATCTATTTTATCTAAAGAGCAGAGAATGGATAAATTTGCTGAAGACCTCACCAACAGATGTAATGTTTTTATACAGGTAGTTGCATCTTCTTACTTTGAATTAATAAAGAAATGATCCCTAAAGTATTCTTGTACTTGAGAAAACTGGGAAAGGATAGGGTATATTTTTGTTTTTGAGGTTATGTTTAGATCTTTGTGCCTTATTAATTTAGATTTTCCAATATATCCATTCAAATTCTATATTCCCTCAAAGCATGACTTTTTAGCTGTATCCCATAAGTTTTGATATGTTGTATTTTTATTATGATTTAATTCAAAATATTTAAAAATTTTATTGTCAGTTCTTTGATCTTTCGGTTATTTTTGAAAGATATTTCTTAATTTCTAAATATATGGAGATTTCCTGGCTTGTTGATTTGTAGCAATAATAATTTCAGTAATTTGAAACTTGTCTTACAGTCCCACCCTTTGGTCAACTTTGGTAAACAATTCATGTACACTTGTAAAGAATGTATAGTTTGCATTTGTCAGTTGTAGTGTTCTGTATATGACCAGAGGGTCATATTTGTTAATGATTTTGTCTGTGTATTTTGTCAGTTACTGAGAGAGTTGGGTTAGAATCTCCCACCATTATTGTGGATTTGTCTATTTATCTTTGTAGTTCCGGTTTTATATATTTTGAGACTAAGTACATAACATTTAGAATCATATCTTTCTAGTGAGTGGAACCTTTCATTAAGAAATGTTAGTTTTTATGTCTAGTAATGCTTGTTGTCCTAGGTCTCTTTTATGTTATCTTAACATAGCTCTACTAGTTTTCTTTTATTTAATTTCTGCAAGTTATTTTTTTTTTATCCTTTTACTTGCAGCCTTTCTGACTCCTTATATTTAATGTGTCTTGTGTAAGTAGCATATATTTTTCCCCAGTCTGATAATCTTTGTTCTTTCATTGCACTCTGTTTTGTGTATGTCTCTACTGATATATTTGATTTAAAACCACTACCTGGGCTGACTGGTTAGTTCAGTTGGTTAGAGTGTGGTGCTGATAACACCAAGATCCAGGGTTCGATCCCTGTACTGGCCAGCTGCAAAAAAAAGAAAAAAACCCAAAGAAAACCCTGTCTGGTTGTTTTCTATTTGTCTCACTTATTCTAGATCCCTTTTCTTTTCCTTTCTTGCTCTTTTGGATTATTTTTATCATTTTATTTCTTTCCTTCTCTACTAGTTTGTTAATTCTGTTTTTTTTTTTTTTACTGTTCTCTTAGTAGTCACATTAGAGATTTTAAGATGCATCATTTACTCATTCACCTCTGATATAAATTAGTAGTTTTACCACTTTCCAGACAATGTAAGGATTATAAACCACTTTAATTCTGTTATCCCCCTCTTATGCTGCAGTTTTGTACTTTAATTTCTCAATATTTTAAACCTCACAAGGCATTATTATTGCTGTTGTTTTTACAGTCAATTTTCATTTAGAATTACTCACATGTCTCTGAGCACTGCAGGAGCCCTGCATCCTTTAAATTTTGATATGTCGCACTTTGATTTTTATCTCTAATTTCTCTGTGGTTTTTCTTTTCACCCATTGTTTATTTAGAAGAGTATTGTTTAATTTCCACACATTTGTGAATTTTCTAAATTTCCTTCTGTTATTATGGTCAGAGAACATATTTTCAATGGTTTTAGTCTTTTTAAATCTATTAAGAGTTTTTTTGTGGCCAGAAAAAGAAAAAAAAAAAAATTACTCACATATTCATCTATTCTGTTGCTTTTCATTGTTCCAGCATCTCTGGACTTTCATCCTTCTCCTTGTGGGATACCTGCTAATATTTCATTTAATATGTATTTCTGTTGATAAATGATCACAGTTTTTGGTCTCAATATGTCTCCATTTCAGTGATTTTGCTGTGTTAGAATTCTAGGTTGGCAGAATTTTTTCCTCTAGCTTTTAAAGGTGTCATTTTATTGTTTTCTGGCTTCCTTTGTTTTTGCTGAGAAGTCACCTGTTGGTTTTGTTGCTTTTTAGATATAAGATGTCTTTAATTGCTCATAAGATGTATGGTTTGGTTTTTAGCCATATTACTGTAATGTCCCTAGGTATGTATGGCTTTCTTTGTGTTTCTGCTGCTTGGGATTTGTAGATCTTCTTGAATTTGTGGAAAATCCTGTCACTAACTATTCAAGCACTGCATCTGTTTTTTTCTCTGTCTAATTCTCTTTTCATCTATGTCTAATCTACTGTTAAACCCATCTACTGAGTTCTTAAATTATTTTACTTTTCAGTTGGTTTTTTTTAATAGTTTCAAGTTCTTTTCTGAAATACTTAATTTTGTGTTTTATTTCCTTCAACATATTCAGCAAAATTATTTTAAAGTTCATGTCTAATAATTTCATTATCTGGATATTTCTATTATCTATTCTTTCTCTTGTTTTGGGGCCTATCTTATCTCAGTATGCCTGGTTATTTTTTGTAGAGTGCCACACATTGTATATACAAAACTGGAGACATAATTTGAGAATCTGGGTATTGTTTTCTTCCTCCAGAGAAGATTTATATTTGCTTTTGATACACAGCTAGTCTAGGACAGTTAGCAACCCAGATCACATCAACCCAATCATGGATTGAGATGATTTGAAGCAGAACTTCAGTCCTGTGATGGCTGTATTTTTTTTTCCAATTTATCCTTACTTTTTGGGGGGGTATTCCTTTAGGATCTCAATCCAAGAGCCTAGATGGTTTACCAGAACCTTCCGTCCTCTTTAATGGACCACAAACTCCTGTTTTTATCCCCTTTCTCTGTTGTTGAAATATATGTTTGGCTTCTGTCTTTAACAAAAGCCTTTAAGGCAGATGCTCTAAGAGAAAGCAACTCCACATGCCAGACTTACTTCTCTGGGTTTCTGTCTTCTCCCAGATCTTGGCCTCACATTTCCTTATTTTCTTGATAGTTCTTCGATGCCTTCCAAGGGATTTCAAAACTGTTTTGCTCAGATTTTCTAGTTCTTCTCAGCAAGGAGGTTAGTCCAAATTATTTTTTCTTTCATTAACAGAAACAGACCCCAGACTTTACCCACCCCCATTTAGATTTTAAAATACATCTTTCATGTATCTTTCACAAATTAATGAGCATCTGGGAATGGGGGTGATATAGGCCCAGGAGTTCTGTACCTCAGGCCTCCCTCTACCCTTCTAAGAAAACAGAACTTCCTTTTTTTTTTTTTTTTTTTGCCGCTTTAGAGTTAGACTTTTGCTGTGCCTTGTTTCTGCTTTTTGTTTTTTCCCAAGGCTGCACTAGAGCAGAGTCTGATATAATAGTCCTGTAGCTCACAGTGTAAGACTTGTGGCTCTTTCTACATGTATGCTCCAAGCTTTGATCTTATTGTCACCCTTCTTAGGATGCTACCCTCGCATTTTTTAATTCCCTTAATTTAGCATGTCTCTTCACCACAGAGCTGTTAATGGTTCAGAGAAACTCTCAGCACCCACCCCACGGTGAGTGTCACTCCTTTAGTGAGCCACTGTTACTGAAGGGAGAGTACGTTGTCTCTCACATATGGTAGGGCAGGAAAAAGGTTGAGAAACACTGGCATATAGCTTCTATCCCACCTCTTTGGATGCATCCTCCATAGTATACTTTAGAGTCATCTCTAAACTGTACGTGTCTTTTTTAGGTCTTTATAACCCCCAGAAATCTCCATCATTATCTTGGTGTTTCTGTGTGTCCCTTTTGGGTCTGAATGAAAAGGTATTTGAGAGATAATACCCCTTTTTCCTGTTTTCTTATCCCACTCTGTTTCCCTAAGTCTAATAGTATTAAATTTTTTTTTTGCAAAACCTCACGAGACTTGTGGTTCCTTCATGAATAGAAGGGGAGGAGAGAATCTGTTTTCATTGGGCTGGAAGGAGAGAAAGCTTGACTAGCACTGAAGTAAGCAGGGACAAGATAGTGGATGGACTGTGGTGGGGGTTAGTCTAGGTGAAGAGCAAAGGGGGAACCAGCTTGAACTCAGAAATTCATTTGCATATGTGCATCGGCCAGAGAGTAGCTCTTTCTCCTCATTTCTCAGTTCCTGGCTCCTTAGAGTCCTTAGCTCTTGCCCTAAGTGGCAGCAGGTGAAGAGGCTTCTCTTCCCTGGCAGGTAAGGATGAATAGACACCTTCCTGACATCCAAATTAGTTCTCTAAAGGCTTTTTTTTTTTAAATTGGAAGTTTCTTTAACTGTGATAATACGCTATAATTTCAACAGTACTAAACTTCTGGTTATGTGATGGGGTAAATAAACTTTTGAAGGCTGCTTTAAAACTTAGTTGCCATATATAACATTGTCTTTGTGAGGAAGAGTATTTCAAAATTTTAAGAGCTGGCTTTAAAATGAACTGTAGAAACATTAGTTGTTGGCAAGTTGAGGAATAACTGTCATTGCATAGAGAATGAAATCTTGAAGAAATGAAATCTTTCCTTGTGATTATAATCAATGTTTTATTTTCTTTATAGGGCTTCTTATATGCATATAGTATTAGTACCATTATTAAAACCACAATGAATCTCTACATGTCCATGCAAAAGCCAATGACCAAAACCTCAGTCAAGGCATTATGCAGGCTTATTGAACTTCTCAAGGTGGGTTTTAGATTATTGTACCTTGCCATCATAATTGAGAAATGACTCAGGCTTAAATTAGATTGGTCTTGTAAGATTTGACTTCCTGATTATATGTGAACAAAAGATTATGGGAATGTGTACTTATGTCTCAATAGAATAAGGGAACTAACTACTGAGAGAAATTTCTGAGTAACTATGAATGGCCAATATATTTAAACTTTATTAAAAGTTAATATAGTGAGAGAAAAGATAGGAAATGGAAAAGTTAGCTTCAGTATTGTTACTAAAATTTTACTCATGGAAGTTTTAAAAACATGTTGCATGAGTTTAAAAAATACCTGTGAGATATTATCTATTGTTTTATACTGTTCATATGTTAGTTAAGATAAGGTTATTTATTTTGTAATTTAGTGAAAGTGCTGTAATCTTGTGATTTGAGCAGTAGGCTACTTGTAGAGGTGGTCAAATGAATTAAGAATCATAGTACACTTACAGAAGTAAGGTAAAATGTTTCTTAACATACTCTGTAAATTAGAAAAAACCTCAAAACTCCTTGTGTGCAGGAGAGCCCAGTTAATCTTTAGTAAAAATTGAAATTAAGATTTGCTGGTAAATTTCTGCTAATAATGGACTTTAGATTTGTTCAGGAAATAGAGATTATTTTTAGAGATTGTTTCTTTGGATTTTCAGCCTTTTTTTTCAAGATAATTATTTGTTATCAGTTATATAAAATATAAATACACAAATGTATATGTGTGTCTATATGTATAGATACATATTTATAAAATGTATGCATAGTTTTAAAAAATAATTGTAAATACTTAAATATCCACTATCCCACTTAAGAAATAAATGTTACCAATATTTTCAAAACCCCCTGTATTTCCCTTCCTGATTGCATCTAAACCATTCATTGTTACATATGTTTTTGAAGTTTATATTAATGAAGTTATACTTTATGTACTCTTTGACTTGCTTTTTTACTCATTATATTTTATTTTATATGTTGGGATGAGTAGCTGTAGTACATTCATTTTCTTTGGTATGTAGCTTTCCTGTAAATGGACTTCGCGGTTTCCAGTTTTTGCTATTATAAACAGTACTGCCCTTCTTGCATTAGTTTCTTGGTGTACTTGTGCAAGAGTTTTTCTAAGGTATTACATACTATAAATGGGTTGCTGGTTATATGTTATGCATATGTTCAGTTTTTCAAGATGATGCCAAATGGTTTTCCAAAATAGTAATATCAGTTTACATACCTCCCACAATATGTTAGACTTCCCATTGCTGCCAGCTGGCCAGTGCTGGTATTCCAGACTTCAGTCATTTTGTTTGTTTGTTTTGTAAATTAGTGGATATAATTGATTTTGATTGTGATTTTTAATGTTTAGCCCCTGATTGATTGTTAATGATGGTGAGTATCCTTTCAGTTATGTATTGCCTGTGTTTCTTCTTTTGTGAAAAGTCTGTTAATGTATTTTGTTTAGTTTTCTGTTGGATTGTGCACCTTTTTAAAAAAGAATCATTCATTTGGAGGTCTTATTTTAATATAGGTGCATTTACCAATCTTATCTTTTATGGTAGTACTTTCTGCTTCTCATTTACAAATTACTTCCCTAACCCAAAGTTATAAAAGTATTCTCCTATAATTTTTCCTAAAATTTTTAAATTAATTTTTACAAAATTACTTCTGATTCTTTTCAGGCAATAGAACATATGTTCTACAGGAGAAGCATAGTTGTGGCTGATTCAGTTTCACATATAACACAGCACCTTCAACATCAGGCTCTTAATTCTATTTCAGTGGCTAAGGTATGCACATTATTATGTGTTCAGCATAATTATGTTATCTTTTTTGTTCTTCTGTTTTATATGTGTTTTCTAGGTTAGCCTGTTTACTCCATTCCTTCAAACATAATATTCTTTATGATTTATCTCCATGGCATTTTATGATTTTTACTTAGAGTTATGATTATTGTCTTTACTCTGAAATTGCAGCTTGTAACACATCAATATTCCTCTTTTAAAATGACATTACATGCACTTTTGAAATTGATGCATAATTTTTTGGGAAATGATTTCTTATTAAATTAATATGGAAAATTTAAAGTATGCTTAATATATTTGCTGTTTCTACAGTGCTAAGAGATGATGTTATAGAAGTACAAAACATCAGAAGTTCAACAAGTATTTGTCTATGCTCTCATATTGAATCCTGGAAGAAGATAATCAAGAAGTTTTTCTTCTGAGTCTATTGTTATTGCCTCAGAAACAAAGCTAATAGTTTTCTCTTCTTTTATCTTTAAGAAAAGAGTAATTTCTGACAAAAAATATAGTGAACAGCGTCTTGATGTGCTCTCTGCTCTAGTTTTGGCTGAAAACACTTTAAATGGACCAAGCACAAAGCAACGACGACTAATTGTTTCATTGGCTCTAAGTGTTGGCACGCAAATGGTAAGTGTATTGCTATTATTTATGGAATAAAAATGAAGTCTGAGATTTCAGTTTCTTTGTTATTGACCCAGGAAACCTGTCCTTACTGACTGCAACTTCTCTGCCTTTTTTTCCCTTCCTGATAGAAAACATTTAAAGATGAAGAACTCTTTCCACTTCAAGTAGTCATGAAAAAACTGGATCTTATCAGTGAACTTAGAGAACGGTAAGTAGGACCAGGATATGTAATGATACTCAAAAAACAGGGCTAATAGAAACATCAATTTTCTTTTTAGCATAGTGAGAGAAGACAATATCCAGATGGAGCATTAGTTTCTCTCTGTAATTTCTTCAGCATGACCAAAATGAGACTGGGACTAGGGATCATATTTATTTAGTTTTGCTTCTACAGGAAACATGTAGCTTCTGGAAGAGCTCACCTGAGAAAAAGCAGTGCAATCCCATCACATTTGACAGAATCATGGATGTTGTGATTATATGTTGGGTATCTCTACTGGACTTTTAAAACTGCCACTTTATAGCAAGGCATCATCAGTTTGTGAGAGACTTAGAGATCCAAGACCCATAGTGTTCTGTAATTTTATTTAAGATTTGAATTTGAATTATATTGTCAGTAGCCAGTCACTAGACTGAGTTATTTTTTGGAAGTCTTATTTTTATAGCTGCTTGTGGCTTTATTGTTTCCTTTTTATTGAGTAAGCAGCAAGTTTCTTGAAGGGAAAATGGATCTTCTGAATTTTTATTTCCAGCTGCATTAAGGTTACAGCATAATTTCCATTTAATGCTTATGTTTATAACTTAATTTCTTTTGTTCTGAAAAGCTGACATTTTTGTGGTTAGAGGCATTTAACTTTCTATCCTTGGGAGAAATATTGTCTTCGTTAGAAGATATTTAATGATTATTTTGTTGCCTGTAAGGTGTGACTTGGCAAAGATTATAAACAGATTAAGTGTGACTGGTGTTTTTTGGTTTTTTAAAGGCTTTTCTTTCCAACTTGGAGACAGGTAAAATGGTGCATGGGATACAAGTGTTGTAAGTCTAGTTATAACAAATAGTATTGAAAATAAATTTATGTTAAATGCCTCTATTTAAAAGTTGTCTGTATTATTTTTAAAGTATGCTTTGAAACTAAAGCATATGTGCAGAATTCTGACAGTGACAGATATTGGAGTGTTTTATTACATTTGTTCTATTTGAAAAATATTTATTTTGTGACTTTTTATTCTAATGTTGAGTTAAGTGACGTAGGGAATGCAAAATGAATAATATAGACCTCTTACCCTTATAGTATTTAAAGTCATTCCTTTCATATTGTTCTGGAATATTTCAGTTTTGGTACCACTAATTATTACTTTATATTGTAGAGTCCAAGCACAGTGTGACTGTTGTTTTTTGTACTGGCATCGAGCTGTCTTCCCAATTTATTTAGATGATGTATATGAAAATGCTGTTGATGCAGCCAGATTACATGTAAGTAAAGGATAATATAAGAAATAAACACATCATTATTTTATTCACTGTACAAGCCATTCTAGTTTTAAAATAGATCATTTGATTTAACAAACCATTTTAAAATTACTGCTGCCATTTTGTACAATGTTATGCATATCCAATAAACTTTTATACAATCCGTAAAGTTTATATTAATCCTAATGAAATTAATTTTTAATATTTAGCTCTTCCTCTTATATTCCTAATGATTCTTATTTCACTTGATTTTAGTTTATATCACAATAATCTGACATTTACTTGTCAGTAAAGTATATGTTATTCAAATCTTTCTGTTTCTTTATGGAAGTAAGTGAATGCGCAAGATAGGAAAGGATAAGTGAATGTGAATTTTCTCTATATTTAGTTAAAGTATATGCTTTAGATTCTTCTCTTTAGGAAAGTAAGACAGTCATGTGGGAAAATTATTTTTCCTTCAAATTGAGGTTTTGTCTTTTGAGATAATTAACGTTTATTATATTGTTTAGATTAGAGGTTCAGTTTTTCTAAATTCATACACATTTTAATTTTCTTCTTAGTACATGTTCAGTGCTTTACGTGACTGTGTGCCCGCTATGATGCATGCAAGGCATTTAGAGTCCTATGACATACTTCTGGATTGCTATGACAAGGAAATTATGGAAATTTTAAATGAGGTAACATAATCTTTGAGATTGAAAAGCTTAAAACATGTTTTTGGAATGCAGCATTTGGAAAAAAAAATTGGATCGGTGCAGACTTTCACTGAGATAAAATTATTATTTATAAAATCATTGTGTAGAACAAAAAAACTATTTTTAATTCTCATATCACTATTATGCTAAATTGGTCTGTAATTCCTAATTTTTATTTAGAAATCAGACAAGAAATTTGGAAGTTTTTAATTTACTTTAGTAAATAATATAGTATTTGAATTTAAATTTGTTTATTAGAAGAATGCAAATGCAAAATGGGTTTGAATGTTGAGTGCTGCTAATAGTATAGTACATGGCAACTTTTTAAATATTTTATTGAATTTTATTGGAGCCCTAGTGGAAGGAAATTATATATTTAAAAGGCTTACTTGTGTAACAAAAATAATTCGAATGCAATATTGTAAATCCCTCCCTGTTTCAGTGAAGTGTGTATTATAAACACTGATTATCTTTAAAGTTAAATTTCCATCTAGTAATATTTTTATTTGGAAGGAAGAGTTAAAAATGAATAAACTTTATGGTATAATTTCTCATATTAAATATCCTTATTTATTTGTTGGCTACTCCTGGTGAGTGTTTAAGAATATTTATATATACTCTTGTTTAGAAAATAAAATACATGTTTGGTCAGTATTTAGAAGTCCGTGGTAGACCAGAAAAGATGATTAATTTCATTACCTTTAGCACAATGAATTTGGTGATTTTTAATGATCATCACAAAGAAGGTATTTTTTTTCTTTCTTATTTGGTATGGTCTCAGACCTTTTCTCCTTTGTTGTAAGTTCCTATAAATTTTATGCTTTATGTTGCATGTTCATGTTCCTTATAACAAAGCCATCAGTCATTATTAGCTTTTGATTTTCTTTTCAAGGGTATTAAAGTATTAAAGAAAATAAAGGCTTAAAATTTGTTTAACTACTTCCTGAGCAGAAAAATCATTGGTTTAAAATGGAAAGCAAAGTAATTTTTACTTTTTTACTTTCTCAATAAAAATAAGATTTTACCATGGAGTATTTAGAGTCTTAAACAAAAAACACAGTTTGACAATTTTTTCATCAATGCACTGGTTACAAAATTCTAAAGGTCAAAGCATAGGCATGTAGGGAAACAGTACTATTGAAATATCATTTTAAAAAATTAAAGTATCAATTCTTTTGTGAATAGCATCTGCTGGACAAATTGTGCAAAGAAATAGAGAAGGATCTGCGACTTTCTGTACATACTCATTTAAAGTTGGATGACCGAAATCCTTTCAAAGTTGGCATGAAAGACCTGGCCCTCTTTTTCTCTCTGAATCCAATTCGGTTTTTCAATCGTTTCATTGACATTCGAGGTGAGTTTAAGAGTCATATTCTATATCTTTTTACCTAGCTAGGTAAAGAAACAAAACTTTGAGGGTATATTTTTCTTTTTTTGTGTGTTAGTTCATTTATTCTTTAATTCCTTTTTGTTTCTTTTCTTTCTTTTTTTTTTTTTTTAAAAAAGATGACTGGTAAGGGGATCTTAACCCTTGACTTGGTGTTGTCAGCACCACACTCACCCAGTGAGCAAACCGGCCATCCCTATATAGGATCCGAACCTGTGGCCTTGGTGTTGTCAGCACCGCACTCTCCCGAGTGAGCCACGGGGCCGGCCCTCTTTTTGTTTCTTTTCTCATTTTTCCTAGCCATCTTATTTTAAAGGAAGAAATTCGATGTTCAAAAAAGTTGTCGATTTTTATTTCATTTCATTTTTCTTCCTTTTCTACTGTTTCCTAAATAAACATTTTTTGGATTTTTTTTTTTTAGCTTATGTAACTCACTACCTAGACAAGACTTTCTACAATCTAACAACAGTAGCTCTTCACGACTGGGCCACTTATAGTGAAATGAGAAATTTAGCTACTCAGCGTTATGGATTGGTTATGACAGAGGCACATCTTCCTAGTCAGACTTTGGAACAGGTATAATATAAAATGTTTTTAACATACTCTGACTGTAGTGTAATAGTATTTCTTTAGGAAATCTTTTTTCTCTTTAGTATGTGTTTATTTTTAAGAAAATATTTGTTATATAAAACCTGACACTTGACAAGAGTAAAAAATTAGATATTCCTAATTCGCTTTATGAAGAATTTACCATGGCTTCTTGTTTACACTCAGTATTCTGTTGAACATTTGAAATATATATAGATTGATATGCAGCTTTTCAGAAACAGTGAAATGAGGTAGGTGACTTTTGCAAAATTATAAGACGTTCAGTCAAGGCCACAGTTAAGGATTTTAAACCTGGGCATGATATCTTAGGAAAAATGGTTAAATTTATATGATTATAAATGTATTTGATCTTAAAATGAGGAGTGCAAAGAAGCATTTAGCTTTTCTAATTCAATTAGCTAATGTGCAATGTGTCAGTATCTCATGAGCATAACAATTTATGTTGTCAGTTAATTTGCATTGAACTCTTTATAAGATAATCAAGGTACTATTTACCAAAAAATATTCAGTTCCAGAATTTGAGGATCATAATTCTTCTTTCATCCTACTGCATGTAGGGATTATTTCTGGGAAGTTTGTATATTCTTTCACTCATTTATTTATACATCTGATACTTATTGAGGACATGCTAGACACTGAACTATATTTAGGGATACAGAGATAAATAGAAACAGTCCCAGCTCATGGACTTATAGCATAGTGGGAGAAAAAATGTATAAACAGATTTTTAAATTAGAACATGATGGAAGCTATAATAAAAACTTAATCAAAGAAGTCTTGGGATGCTATCTTGAGCCCTAATTAGAATAGCTGTGGAATAATTTGTATGATACCGTTGGGTGTTAAGAGTAATATCTGAAGAATGAAAGTTTCTTAATACATAACTTGTACATTAAAGGTGATCTGGAGTAATAATCAAAAGAAGCAAAAAATTTTGAAATTAGACTTAAAATCCCAGCTTTCTGCCTCTTCCTAGCTATTTGATCTCAGAGAACTCCCTTAGCTTCATTTTCTTTACCTGTGGAATTTAGAAGAAGAATACCTCTTTTTTTCAGAATTATATATTCGTATAAAGAACTTTGCAAAGTACCTGAAAAATATGTATTTCATAAATGTCACAGCATATCCTTACTACCTTTTAGAATCTGTTAGTTTGCTTGTAAAAACATGTAGAGAAGATCCTTGGGAAGACATATCCTCAAGGATAGGGGGGGAAATGACTGTGGGTCACAGATCTTTGAATATTTAACTGTTCCCATTTACACAAAAGGGATAAAATAATAAGCAGCCAGGTTTCTCCAAGGAGATAGTCCTGATTGTACATATCAAAAGGTTCTTTTAACCTTTGTTCATACCTTTTATATAATTCTTTAAAATAATTTTAGAATATTAGGAAACTTAATATAATCAATAAGTCACTATACTGATACAAGTTTAACTGATTATCTTCAACTAATAATAATAGAACTTCTGTGTGGATTGTGTTGTAGGGCCTTGATGTTTTGGAAATTATGAGAAACATTCATATATTTGTATCTCGATACCTCTATAATCTCAACAATCAGGTGAGTGGGTTTTAGAAATTTTTTTTAATGTGGGTGGATATATAGTGGAAAGGCTGAGGGGCAAGGAATTTCTCAAGTGTGAAAATCAATAAAATAAAATAAAAAATAATTGTTTAGAGATCTTATTTATTCCTTTTCTTTGATTGTACAATCTTCTTGAATGGCTTTTCTATTGAATTATCTTCGGTGAAATAGATTGTAAAATTTTCTTTGGATAATTGTCTGACCAGAATTTGCTATGGGATGTGTTGTTATTAAGAATAAATTTGTTTCATTGCAGATTTTTATTGAACGAACAAGCAATAACAAACATTTGAATACTATTAATATTCGGCATATTGCTAATTCAATTCGAACACATGGCACAGGAATCATGAATACAACAGTAAGAACTTTTTGAGGGGCTGGGTGGGTAAGAGGCCCCTGTTCAATTTAGTAGTTTAGAAGATAGTTTCCTCATAGAATATTCTGGTAAACATATACTACTGCCTGATTATTTTATACCTGGAATTCCATTTTTTCTGGCTGGTATAGTTAAAAATATCTGGTACTACAGTTGTGTTGGATGTGATGGGAGCTGTGATAAAAAAGGTACTTTAGAATGTCTTACCATTTCAGGGTCATCATTATAAATAGCACTGAAGATTTGAGAAGGGTATCAGCATATGTGTGTGTGTGTATCTTTGTATGTGTGTGTTTGTATCTGTGTGTGTGTGTGTGTGTGTGTGTGTGTGTATCAGTGTTGATTTTCTGAAAATTACTTTTAAAAACGAACCATTGGTAGTGGTTTATTTAATATCATCTGTGTCCTTTTTGGGGGAGGAGTTACTAATTATTGATATACATATAAATAGGAATTTACTAAACATTTTGAATCTAATTAGAAATGGGTATTCAATCACTTGAGGGAATCACTTGAAACTTGTATGCTGTTTTTCCCTCTTGAAAAAGAGAAATCTTTGAATTTATCAGGTTTTCAGGGCGCAGTTAATTTCTCCTTAAGGGGAAAAGAATGAATGCTTAAATAGTAAAGTATTTATTAAAACAGATTTGGAATGGGGGGGATAGGGAGAAGATTGAAAAGTTAAGTTGGGATCATTTTAGTATACAGTGGAGAAGGCATTTAAGTTTTTGAGATGATGAGTGACTGGAGCTCTATTTTAGTGGTTACTAACATAGAAGTGAGACACAGTCATAGTTTTAAATTGAAAATAAGAAGTCATCCTTTGCTTTCCTGGTCATGCTAAGAATGTCTAAGCAGAGGAAGAAAAGAATTATTTCTAAATCAAATTCTGACTTTTAAGGCAAAACTGAATAATAAAGTGGAAGCAATGGAACTTTAGGAGAAACTGTCCATCCCATCAGAAAGATACTGAATCAGGGGCCAGCCTGGTGGCGCACTCGGTAGAGTGCGGCACTTGGGAGTGTGGCGGCGCTCCCGCTGAGGGTTCGGATCCCATATAGAGACCGGTCTGCTCACTGGTTGAGCACGGTGCAGGCGTGACACCGAGGGTTGCGATCCCGTTGCCGGTCACGAAAAAAGACAAAAAGAAAAAAAAAAAAAAAAAAAAAAAAAAAAAAAAAAAAAAAAAAGAAAGATACTGAATCAAGTCAAGCCCAGGAAGCAGGACAGGATCAAACGTGTGGCTTAAATATCAGAAAAACTTTTTATTTTTATTTTAATGCAATAGAATATTGGTAAGCTTGTCGGTTCTTAGTATCTGAAAGGGTAGACGGATGCTTCCAAAAAATGGGATTTTTACAATAAAGTTACCAATACTATACATTTCTTACAATAAAATTACTAATAAAAAAAAAGGAGTCATCCCTGTAGAGATCATGTCTGAACCTTTGAGGATAAATAAACTCTGAACTTTTGAGGATAACTCTTCCTTGACCTCTGTCATCTATCAAACACTCATCCATGTAACAGATATTAAGAGTGAGTTTTATGTGTCTCAGGCACTGTGCTGGGCACTAGGGTGAGAAAAGCAGACATTTCTTGGTAATTACAGGGATAGAGATGTTAATCACACTACTGATGTCTGTTGATGATAAAGTGAATATAGAAGGATAAGAATCAGAGGGTGTCAGTTACCACTGTTAAGAATGGGAAAAGACTGTAAAGGAGGTAAAGAAAAAGTAAAGAAACAGAAGAGCAAGAGGAGCACAATGTTTAAGCCACAATATAAGTTCTGAGAATGCACCCACTTCTATAACTGGGTAAATGAAGAATGAGTAAAAAGGGCATAAATTTGCCAGAACCATTAGTAATATTTGAGAATGGTGGGAATGGAAATGAGTATAGGGTTTTCCATCTGTAGGTTAGGATTAATCTTATGTTATTTTGACTTTAATCTCAGCTCATGTCTCACTTTCTCAGGATTTTCTGAGTTGGGTCACAGGGCTTTTTGTTATTCATTTTCAAAATACCTACACTTTTCTTTTTATAAATTATTGCAATCAAGATGTAATAATTTATTTAACAATACTTATTTAAAATATGTCATCCTGCTAGAATATAAACTTCATGAGGACAAGGACCATGTCTAGGATCACAGCAGGACAAGAGGTGTTCAAAAATACTTAGGGATAAATATTTGAATGTTTACTATTTCCCTTTAGGAAAGTCCAAAGAGCATCATGTTTCTTACCTTAGTATCTTTCTAGACATGTGGATTAGTAGTAAGTAATCTTATGAATGGTGGATGAACATAGAAACTTCCGACTGGTTTATGGCCTAAAAACTAGGGTCTTGAGTCTGGTTTTGTGATTCTAACTACAACTCTTAGCCCTATCATGAGAGTATTTTCCATTTTTTTCTTTCTTTTTTCATCTTTATTAAAAATGTGTAAGAAGAGCTTGTAGAAAGTTCTATAAACTTGAGCAATAAAAACTTCATGTATTTAAATACTTCAGGTCAAACATGAATTAGGCTTTATAAATAGTACTTTTAGATAATCGACATTCAGTAACGTTGATTTGAAATTAATTTTTAGATTAACTTTTTTCAATTTTTTGAATGTTAATTTTATAGGTTAATTTCACCTACCAGTTTTTGAAAAAGAAGTTCTATATATTTAGCCAATTTATGTATGATGAACATATCAAATCCAGATTGATTAAAGATATTCGGTTTTTCAGGGAAATCAAGGACCAAAATGATCATAAGGTATGTTACATGTTCTTTTTAAAAGGTGGTTTAACTGTTGAGTATATGGCAAATGCTTATGCTAAAACTCAGTATTTAGATCTCAGTTGGGGTTTTAATTTTTCTATTTTTTCATGTCTTCTAGATAAGGTCTCCAAGCTTCTCATATTTTACCTTACAATTTCCTATTCCTTGCATTCTCTGTAGGCTTAAGGGTAAGGAAAAATTAAATATCAATGTAGCTAGGTGTTAATTTTCTTTATTTAAAAAATATTAATACATGCTCATTTTGAAACATTTAAACAACATAGAGTACATAAACCAAATACCTCCCTCATTTTTCTTTCCTCGCAATTTCATTTTCTGGAGGTAATTGCTGTTGAAGTAGTGTGATGTCTTCCTGATACCTTTCTGATAACATGTATTTGCACGTATATAAACTGCTTTTCAGTAGCAAAAGTGGAGTAATACAGTACATACTGTTTTACAGTGTGCTCATCACATGTCGTATAGATCTGCTTCATTCTTTTTTTAAGAGTTGATAGTGTAGATGTACCCCATAACTTATCTAACTTTTTGTTGATGGATATTTAAGTTTTTCTGATTTTCCACTGTGTAATTGGAGACTATTTCTGAAAGATTCTTTGAGAAATATCTAGGATGAAGAATATGAATATGAATATTTAAAATTCTGATACATGTTGCCAAGCATTCCAAAATACTGCACAGTTGACATTCCCACAAATAATTTATGAGACTGCCGTTTTCCCATAGTGAAGTGAAGAGTCAGTTGAATTATAAGTGGTAACAGTACGGAGGCACATAACTGTGTGGAGAGAGAACCAGCAGGCTTAGATGGGTCTTATATTTGATTTGTCATATGCAAAACTTTTAATTACCCTTCTTAAGATTCACCTAGTTCCAGTCCTCTTGTATAATACTTGGTAGTTCTCTTCAATGTCAGACACCTCAGTATTACTTTCTAGTAAAATAATCTTAGAAAACTATGGATTACAACTATCAGTAAGGAATTGTATTAACTCATTTTTATTGGAAGAGAAATTACTAGTATTCAGAGATAAATAATCATTGCTATTGTGTAAGAATTACTTCCTTTTGTTATTACAATAAAATGAATAATTTCTTAAATCTCTTAAACAACCAAGACTTGAAAAAGTTGTTTTTTAAATTGGTGATGGCAACTAGAAATTAACCCAGCTGATGTGTGTTCATTGGGAAGGAGTGTGTTTATGTCTCTGATACCTGTACAGCCCTCAAAAACTTGCTCACATATCTGTGAACAAATGTTTTTAGGAAGAATTGATTTCTTTTTTCTATCTGATAGAGTAGTTGGGTGTTAGGAGACCCAACTGGTGGGGGGGAACTTAAGTTTAGTGGCATTGATTATTCCTTTAGCTGATGTCAAAAAGAAAGAAATTTAATTTATATTGACCTTGAACATTGATAGTTTTTGTTCTGCAATTTTTTTGTCATTAGACTTAAGTGTTTTTTTGTTTGCTTGTTTGTTTTTTTAAACACAAAGAAATACAGAATTAGAAAGAGCAGTATGATTGGGTTGGTAGGCATTTTAAGCTTTTTGGGGTCTTTATTAAAGGTAGTCTTAAAATTATCTCTCTAGTATCCTTTTGATAGAGCAGAAAAATTCAATCGAGGCATCAGAAAACTTGGAATTACTCCAGAGGGACAGAGCTACCTTGATCAGTTCAGGCAACTCATCAGCCAAATTGGTAAGTTATAAAGTGTCAGGAAATAGAGTACAAATCCCATGACTCTATCTCTCTGATATATTAAATATCTCTTGCTAATAAAGGGCTGCTTATGTAAATAACTGAGCTCAATTTTATTACACTAGGGTAATTTTCTTTTTTTAACCAAAAATTTTTAAGTATGATTAGCTGTTGCTGCAGAAATAATTGATAAGCTGTAGACTAATATAACTTAAACCTTTTAAATTAAATTAAAAATATATTTAATAACAAACTCATCTCAAAGATCATATTCATAATTAATAGTCAATTGGTAAGTACTTATTGGGTACCTACTCTGTTCAAGGCACTGTTTTGGGCTTCTAAAACAGGTTCCCTCAATTTACAGCCTAAATGTGAAGGTATAAAATATTTACATGAAAAGTTAATTTAAATTAATAAGTTATATATAAATTTAATCAAAGATAAAATATTGAATATTATTATTTTTTATGCTACACCATTTCATATTGTACATATATAACTTATTGTCCTTCTGCCTTACAAGTAGAACTTATCTTTTGAAATATATTGTTTAAAAGCAAGAACTACATTTAAAAATAATCATAGATTAATACAACTTTATAATTGAGCTTTTCACATACATTATCTTTATTAATGTCCTCACAAGAATCATGTGAGATAAACGTGCAATTGCAGTTTTAAAGATGAAAACAATTCAGAGAAATAAGTGGTGTTGCTGGGACTTAAAGGTTATTTAGCTTTAAGTTCAAAGTTGTTTTATATTCTTCACAGTTTAACACCAAGCAGTTAATAAAATCTGATTGAGTATGTTTTGTGAAGATTATGCCTCCTGGGATTGATTCATTCATCTATCAAACATTTATTAAGCTTTTATTATGTCAAATATTTTGCTAAGTGCTAGGGATGCAAACTGCCTTTGCTCTCAAGAGGCTTGAAATTTACTAGAGGGAAAGATGTTACAGCATTTAATTCTGGAGTAAAGTCACTCAGTGCTAGCTTCAGTTTTATAAATTAACTAGTTTGCATATCAGACATTTCTATTATGTTTTAGTATAAAAACTTAGAAAATTTTACCTTTGTAAATTTTTTATTTTAAACCATTTAGTATGAGGAAGTGTCAAATAAGTACTGTTTAATTCAAGGGAACATTTGAGGTCATATATATATGCATTTTTTTTTGGCGGCTGACTGGTAAGAGGATCCAAACCCTTGACCTTGGTATTATCAGCACCACTTCTAGAGCAATGGTTCTTAACCCTTTTTGAGAATCTGATGAATATTCTGTGTTGATTCCCTCAGAACTAATGCCCATATGCACATACATACCTGTACAATTTTGTATGTAACCTATAGGAGTCCAGGTGCTTAAAGCTAGGGTCTGTGGACCTCAGATTACGAGCTGTCCTTCTAGAGAAGTGTTGCTTAAACCTTATTTATTTACATACCAATATCAGAGTTTTTGCCTTGTTTGAATACTGTCTGTACTGTTATTTCATATTTTTATATTTTTTGAAAGTGTAATTTTGTCCTAAGAAGTAACAGTTGTTAAATTATGGGCCTTAGTGTGCTAGTCATTTTTTTCCTCTTATACACATCCAAATACATGACCACTAAAATAATTGTTCTTTGGTGATGTCCTGACTTCTAATGTCACCTTGATTACCACCAGGATTCATTCCATAATTGAGGAATATTACCCTTTTCACTTTGTTCCAGCATTTTACTGTATTCTCTTCTTAGAAAGTACAAATTCTTTTTTATTTATTTATTTATTATTATTTTTTTTATTTTTAAAAAGATGACCGGTAAGGGGATCTTAACCCTTGACTTGGTGTTGTCAGCACCACGCTCACCCAGTGAGCGAACCGGCCATCCCTATATGGGATCCGAACCCAGGGCCTTGGTGTTATCAGCACCACACTCTCCCGAGTGAGCCACGGGCCAGCCCAGAAAGTACAAATTCTTTTTTTTTTTTTTGTCTTTTGTCTTTTTTCCATGTCCGGCAACGGATCGCAACCCTCAGTGTTGCCCCCGTACCGGACCAGGGACCGGCAACGGGATCGCAAGCCTCGGTGTTGCTCCCGCGCCTCGCTCAGCCAGTGAGCGGGAGCCGGTCTGTATGTGGGATCCGAACCCTCGGGCGGGAGCGCCGCTGCGCTTCCCAAGCGGCGCACTATCCAGTGCGCCACCGGGCCGGCCCGAAAGTACAAATTCTTTATCTCTGCTTAGGAAACACTATAATGTGCTTTTGAGTCTGTTAAATATCTTGAGAAAAGGAGTAAAGAATCTCAGACTGGGAGCAAAATGAGAAGTCTTTTTGACTAATAACCTGCCTGCTGAAATAACCACTACTGACATTTATTGAGCACTTACTATGTGTCATGTGTGTTCTTAGTGTTTTATACATTTTAACTCATGAAACTCACTGGATTATTTCCATTCATTCATTCCACAGGTATTTATTTAGGACAACAGACATTCCTAGGTGCTGGTGATATATATGACAGTAAACAAAGTCTCTGCCCTTACAGAGCTTAATTTAACAGATAAAGAGACTAAGATACAAAGAGGTTACATAATTTGACCAAGGTCTTATAGCTAACAAGTGGCAGAGTCCAGATTTGAGACCCAGAAAGTCTGGCTTTGGAGTTTTTGCTCTTAACCACTGCTTTGTACTAGCCTTTCACATTTTGATCAACCACACGTTGGTCCGACAGTTTGGAGGAAAACAGTGAAACTAGATACTTGATATTTCTAAGACGTACATTGAAGAAGCAGTTTTATATCATCTCTCATATTGGGATAGGCCTTAAAATAGATTTAATGATACCTGCTTTATAGTGTTTTTACAAACAGAGATAATATATTTAAAACGTACAAGGGTACTTCAAAATTCAAGGAAAAGTAGAATTAAAAGATAATATGAATCTTTCCATGAACTTTTTGAAGTGCCCTCATATCTTACGGTAACGATTATGAAATCTTCACTGCTTCTTACCTTTTCTTCTGTTCTTTCTCCGAAGTAATTTCAATTCAGTTCATTTGTGTATTGAATTCCTACTGTGTGCCAGGACATGCTGGCTCTAGGGATGGAGCAGTGAAGAAGACAGAGGCCGTACTCATGGATTTTGCATTCCAGTCGGGGGAGACGCAAACAAAAAGATACTAAATATGTCAGTGATGAGTGCTGGGTAAAGAGATATAATAAGGCTGTGCAGTGCTGTTCACTGATGTTCAGGGAAAGCTTTCAGGAGGTGACATTTGTACAGAGACCTAAATAATGTGAGGGAATAGGCCTGAGCATATCCAGGGAAAGGGTAAACGAGACGGAGGCAACAGTAGGTGTCAAAGCTCTGAGTGGGCTTAGGATTTTTGAGAAATAGTCAGGGGCTGGAATGGACTTAGTGAAGACCTGAGTGGTGGGGTATGCTACCAGAGCAGCAGCAAGGGGCAGGATCATGCAGGGCTGTGTTGACCACATGAAGAGTTTGGATTTTACTCTGAGATGGAAAGCCATTGTAGAGTTTTCAGAAGAGGCATGTTATGCTCCAACTTAGTTTTTAAAAAACCACTAGCTGGGCCGGCCTGGTGGCGCACTGCTACAGTGCGCCGCTTGGGAGTGCGGTGGCGCTCCCGCCGAGGGTTCGGATCCCACATACAGACCTGCCGCTCACTGGCTGAGCGAGGTGCGGGTGCAACACTGAGGGTTGCGATCCCGTTTCTGGTCCCGGTCCGGTACGGGCGCGACACTGAGGGTTGCGATCCGTTGCTGGTCACAAAAAAAGACAAAAAGGAAAAAAAAAAAACCACTAGCTGTTATGTAGATAAAAGATTGGGGAGTGTGACAGGATGCTAAAGGTGGAAGTAGGCAAGTTAGGAAGCTATTGCATATTGCAGTGGTCCAGGCAAGAGATGGTGGTGGTTTGGAATAGGGTGATAGCTGTGAAGGTGGTGAAAGGGGTTGGATTCTGGCTACATTTTTAAGGCCGAGCAAACATAATTGGATATAAAATGTTAGAGAAGGGAAGGAGTCAATGATGACTTCAAGGCCTGAGCAAATGGAAGTATAGATTGCTTATTTCTGAGATAGGAAATATGTATGATTGGGGATAAAAATCTTGCGTTTGACATATTAAACTCAATGTGTTTGGACATATTAAATTTAAAATTCTTCTTAGACATGTAGATGTAGACATTGAACTAAAAAAAGCCTAGGGTTCAGAGGAGGAGTCCAGGCTGGAAGATATAAATTTAGAAGGCATCAAATAAAGATTTCTTGGTAGAACTTCCAGCTGTGTGTGTGTGTGTGTGTGTGTGTGTGTGTGTGTGTGAGAGAGAGAGAGAGAGAGAGAGAGAGAGAGAAACAGTGTGAGAGTTAAGAAATTATTGATATTGTAATTTTAAAATGTTTGATCATTTTAATGTCAGCATTTAATGGATTTCATTTATCACATGAAAGTTACATTATTTTGAAGTGTTTAGTGTAGATGTATTTAAGTATGTACGTTTATATTTTAAGTGCAGAAATATGTAACAATTTTACTTTTATGGAACAAGAACTGAAGTAAAATATCCAGAATATTTTGGTACTTAAGACTGGAAATCTTGTAATTGATTACTGTATAAAACTGTATTCCTGACTATTAGGATTTAGAGTTATTTATATAAATGTCTGATTTTTTTGTGTGGTTTTTAAGGTAATGCTATGGGCTATGTACGAATGATAAGATCTGGTGGTCTTCATTGTAGCAGCAATGCCATTAGGTATGGATGCAAACATCATTTTTGCCTTGTTTATGCCATTTAAAAAACTGTCATTTAAATCGCTCTCTGTTATAAGTGATATTGTAGAGAAGGTATTTGTTCTTGACACATTTTGAGATAAAACATGGAAGAAAACCATTAATTCTACTAGTTAGATTTTTTTTCCTCAAATTTTAAGACTGCAACAGACTTTTGAAAATCTTTATTTCTCATAAGGTTGTAGTTAATTTATTTTATCGTTATGCTTTATGACTGGATCTAAAGATCACATGACTTTAAGGATTAAAATTTGATTATTCTTATGTAAAAGTCAATTTGGAACTAAAGTGGTGATAGTAATAATATTAATGAAATGCAAAGCTCTTTCCAAATATGTAGTTGATAACTTTAGAGTCCTACAGTACCACTTTCATATCTGTGTCAATTGCACACGCTTTACTTGCCCTAATAAATTCCTTCCCAAATTCTTATGTAGATTTGTGCCTGACCTTGAAGATATTGTAAATTTTGAAGAACTAGTAAAAGAAGAAGGTCTTGCAGAAGAAACATTAAAAGCAGCAAGGTAATGTAATCTTAGAATAATGTAAATTTGGAGATTTAAAAAAGTGTATTTATGTAAAACATTAAAGAGAAGACTAGAGAGTAATATATAATTTACATGCCAGTGTTTTTATTATACAAATTATGATCTCAGTTTATGAAATATAATTTTTTTTACAGCTACAGTATTCTAAGATCTTTCAAATTTCACTAAAAAGGGATCTTCTAGAACATACTATCTAATATAGCAACCACTAACTAGCCACATGTGGCTCTCAAGCACCTGCAGTGTGGCTGGCCCAAATAGAGATGTGCTCAAGTGTAAAGAAGACAACTAATCTTAAGGATTTAATATAGGAAAAGGAATGCCAAATATCTCATTCATGAAACTCATTTTACTTCTGTTTACCAACACTATTCCAGAGTGCCTGTCCTTCCTTTCCCGTAACCTAGAGCAGCACTGTCCAGTATAGTTGCCACTGTCATATATGGTTGATGAACACTTGAAACATGGTGAATGGCATGGGGGAACTGGATTTTAAATTTTATTTCATTTTAATTTAAAATTTAAATTATTAAATAAGATAGCTAATGGCTATCTCATTGGATAGTGCAGGTCTATAGACTTGAGTCAGTAGTGATTTTGTAACATAACTTATAACTTGAGAGAGGCATGCAGAACTGTTAAGAATTTATTTAGAAAACAATAGGTTTTATTATTAATAATTATGATAATTTATTGAATCAGGCATGAAGAGGCACCCCAGGACAAAGTGGAGACAATATGAATATCAAAAAGAATAATGGGTGATCCTTAATCATATCCTAGATAGGGAAGAAAATAGCTGTAAAGGAAATTTGGGGAATAATTGGGGACTTTCAAATGTAGATTGTATATTAGATAATATCGTATATTATTATTTATTTATTTATTTTTGGTGGCTTGCCAGTACAGGGATCTGAACCCTTGACCTTGGTGTTATAACACCACACTCTATAGCCATCTCAGCTAACTGGCCAGCCTGTATTTTATTCTTGGGTGTAATGTTTTATGGCTTTGCAGGAAAATGTCTTAGTTCTTAGATTCATGCTAAAGTATTTACGGACTGACATGAGGCCTGCAATTTTCAAATGTTTTATTAAATAGGGAAAACATGTGGCAGAATGTTAATAAGTGATGAATCTAGTTGAAGGGTATATGTTGTCATAGTATATATTTTCATTTTTTGATAGGCTTGAAATGTTTTAAAATAGAAAAGAAAATATGCTGGGAAATGTGTATGTGCATTTTTATGAGAATAAGGCCCCAAAAGAGGAGCTTTGCTCTGGAGTATCCCATTAGATAGCTTATTTCTTTGCCAGGTTTACATAAGCCATATACAGTTAATCAGCCATTTGAAGTCATGTGCCTGAAAATGATTAAACTGGTTTGTGGCTTGAATATAAGAAAATTGGACCTTTACCTCCTGTTAAATGATGTCATTTACTCAAAATTGGTGACCATTTAAAAAATATTTTAAAGCAGTTCAAGTAATCAGAGATTGGGATTATGTCTTCTGAGGCCTCTAGGGAAAAGCTGACTGCTAATTGCAAGGTCTAAACTGCTAATTTGTGCAAGGGAGTGGGTGGTTGACATTGAGTGAAGGAAAGGTCATAGCAGGCAAAGTCAAGGAGTTGAAGGGTCATGATAATGAATAGATTATCCACATAGACAATGGACTAGAACTGCAGCTTTATCTAGTCTAAGGTAATGTAGGGCAATGGTTAAAAGGTTACTAGATGTCTGCTTTCAGGAAGGAGGAGTTGGGTAGTTGGATATAGTTGGATTATGTGAGTCTTGGAGAGATTTCTACCTTCCAGTGGTGGAGGAATAATCATTCGAAAGTTGTAGCTACACTTGAGGAATGCAGGAGAAAAAGTAGCTAATGTTTCTGAAGGTCGAGAGGGAAGCTAACTGTGAAAGAGGGCCAGGTTTAAGTTATGGTAAGGAGGTGTAAAAGAAGCATTAGTGAAGAGATTAAGATGAAGAGCCCTTTATTTACAATGAAATGGGGTTTTACAGGGCTTATTGTGGGAAAAAGAAGTACAGAACTCTGTTATTGTACGTCCCAAGATGCTGTACATATTCTATTTTAGGGACTAAGTTAATTAAGGATTATTAATCAGTATCTGTCCAAAAGAAAATGAGTTCATTCTGAACTTTAAGGAAATTTATTTAGAAATGTCTTGTAATATTTCTTGCTTTTGAGTGTTCTTACCTAGCCTAATGGTAGATGGGTTTTTTAAAAGCCACGTCTTCTTTTGAGAAAGGAACCAAGTAAATTTTTTGCTTTTAAGGCATTTGGATTCAGTCCTCAGTAATCACACACGGAATTCTGCTGAAGGCACAGAATATTTCAAAATGCTTGTAGATGTTTTTGCTCCAGAATTTCGAAGGCCAAAGAATATACATCTCCGAAATTTCTATATCATTGTTCCCCCTCTGGTGAGTATTTTCAGAACCTAAAAAAAAAGAGTGTTAATAAATAGATCTGGTTTGTTTGTAGCATGAAATGCACACAGACCATATTATTGACTTTCTGGTTGTAGGTAAGATTGAATGTGATCTCAGTGAATATGACCTAGAATGTTTACTTACTAGCTATGCTGAAGGAGACTTATTTATAAGTTAAGATAGGTTCTTATTTGTTAATAACTGCCAGAGAAGTCCTGGTGTTTTTAAAGTTACTTGAGAATATGCCAGTACATGTATACCATAGAATGTTTGTGCAGAATTATACCATATAATCATTTTAATTGCTTAACGTAGTCTGTTACAATATGAAGTTTTTTCTAACGCGTCTCCTAAAAAGCATATTGTTTAGGAATAACTTCTCTGTATTCAGTAATAAATACTAACATCTAGACTAAATTTTTAGTGCTTTATTCTTCTTATAGTATATAATGTATTCTGCTCCAAATCTATAGTTGCTGTCTATATATGTTATGGCCACTGGACGAGGGGTAAAAGAAATTTGCCCATGAGAACCGGGTGATAGGAAAAGGAAAAGAGTTTATTTCTGGCAGCCAGGGCTACGCAGGCCAATCGAGAAGGGCAGCCCCAAGTTGAAAACTCTCGCAGCTTTTATTTTTAGCTAGGCAGGAATTTTTCGTGCCTGACACAATCTAGCCAATGCAAGCAAGCCAGTGGTACATAAGCTAATTTTGTGGTTAGCCCTGTAGCCCCTCCCCACCCTGGATTCCCCATAGGGACTCTCCAGCCTAAAATGGCGGAGCAGCCTAAAATGGCGTTGGTTATGCTACTTTGTTTATTCCTCCATTTATTTTAGCAAGCGATTTGTACAGAAGCAGAATGCATATGTTAAGGTCAGTAGGGGTTGGGGTGGCCCTTAACATATACAGTTCAAGTTTTCAAAAATTGCATTGTAAAAACATTGTTCCAATGGGAAAATGGAGTTGAGTGTAGAAAAGTATATGTTAGCAATGAGTTATTTTTCCCTTAAATAATAATAATAATAATAAAGTTTCCATAATAAAGTTTTTTTTTTAAATTTGTAAGTGGATAGCTCTAAAATCTAAATATCACTGAGAACATATAGCTTTTTATTATAACTAACTTTGATCAAGAATAATAACCTCTCATATTGCTGCCTGAATTGTTATCTATACATATCTTTTTACATATTATAACCATTATTACTTATGAAAGTAGCTAATGGCTATAGATAGCTTTTTTCTTTGTGAATTTTCTTTTTCTTTTATACATTTGTTAATTCTTTTTCATAATTATATCGTAATTATAATATAGCAAAAATGTCCATATTTGATAAACATCTTTTTCTCAAGGTAGTGTTGAACTAGAGGTAGTTTGACTTGGTTACACTGTAGTTAACTTAGGGTGAGTTCTCACCATATTTCTTTAATTTGAAGGGCAATATATTTAAGCCATAGTAAATAGCAGTGAAATCATTGGTGAGCTTCTGGAAGCGTGGAGGGTTTTTTGTTTTTTGTTTTGTTTTGTTTGTTTTTTGACAGTATGGCTGTCAGAATTCAGTTAGTGATAGAGAGAACAGCGTGGATTAAGAGCACTACAAAGAAGTATAGGACACTGTTCTTGTGCTTGAGTTTACAATCTAGTTCCAGAAAAAAAGAAAAAAATTAATGAGATGTCTAAAAAAGATTTAAATAGCAGTTGATAAATATTTCACAAATATGTGATTAATTGCCAAATAGGTTCTACAGGCAATAAAAATGAAACTTGGTATTTTGTTTTTAGTGTAGGCTCTTATAGGATAGTACTTATTACACTATGACAATTGTTTTTTAGAGTTTTCTTTTTCCTTTCTAGAGCTATCCTATCTCTATATAAGCCACAAGTGGCTACTTAAGTTAATTAAAATTTTATAAAATTAAAAATTCAGTTCCTGAGTTACAGTAGCCTCACTTCAAGTGCTCACTGGCCGCATGTGACTAGTTGTTTACTGTACTGACAATATAGATATACAATATTTCTGTCATTGCCAAGAGTGCTGCTCTAGAGTGCAAACTCTAGATGGTAATCATTTTTTTTATCTTAAGTATTTAATAATGCCTGGTGTATAGTAAGCTTCAGTAAATCTTTGTTGAATAAGTGGTATGATTAGATAAGGTATTTTGGAAGAGCTGAATTCTCTAGAGAAGTACTGTTTTGAGGAATTCATCCTTTAGCCAAAGTTTTGCTAATCCTTTTTAAACGAAGAATGTGATAAGAAATGGTATTTTAGAATGAATTAGGTGGGCAGGAGTAAGGACTGCCACGCATGTGATTAAGACTGCTTGTGCTTTGAAGTAGGGCAGGCTCACTTTTCTGACTCCAGCATTCACTTAGTGTATGACTTTGGGTAAGACTCTAAATCTCCCAAGTCTCAGTGTCCTCATCTCTAAAATGTGCATATTTTATAATGAACCATATACAAGGCATTGTTCTTGGATTAAGTAGAGGTTGAGGGAGTTCCATATTTAAAGGACTTGGAAAGAAGAGCCATTAAGAAACACTTGTATACATTGTGTGCTCACCAAGAGACAAATGTTTCAAATCAAAAGTACAGGAACCTAGAAAAGATTTTATTTATCATTTGAGAAATGTCTGTTTTAGGAACTAAATTCTGGAGATTAGCACAATTGTTTCTCTAATATCTTGTTATATCTTTTTAGACCCTCAACTTTGTAGAGCATTCCATTAGTTGCAAGGAGAAATTGAATAAAAAAAATAAAATTGGAGCTGCCTTTACTGATGATGGCTTTGCAATGGGTAAGCTTAATGGAATTGTTTTCCCATTAATTTTATGTTCACCTTATAATGGATTCTTAGAAACATTTGCTTGAGAATAGGTCCATGTGCTCTTTATAGATTTGTTTTTCATGAGCAGCATTTACTGGTTTTTTTAGCTGGCCATCCGATAGACAGCACTTGTTTCCCATCATTTGTAATTGCATTCAGTGCTCTCTTGGTATATTGCTAATCACTTGTCTAGTGTGACCTAATATTTAGGCTTTGTTTTTATTATGGTTGTATAGTTTTAGCATCTTGTAGTTTCTCTGGTTTCCTGTTGCTTCCTCAGTTGTTTAGCAGTAGAAGTTTTTATTCTCTATCCTTACAGCCATATGTTTCTCCAGGTGATTTTCATGGTTATGTTATTTAGTTTCTTCTTAATTGACATCTTTAGTTCTTTATGTAGCAAACCCTTGAGCAACACAGGTTTGAACTGCATGGGTCCACCATAAGCAGGATCCACGTAAATAGAGCACCTACTTTTCCTATGCGTGGGTTCCACAGGGCCACCTGCTGAAGTGCTTAACTACTTAAGTATGTAGGGAAAATTTTAGGTGAATTTTCGACTGCTCGGAGGGTCTGAACCCCTAATCCCCCACATTGTTCAAGGGTCAACTATACTTGTATATCTTTTTTTTAAGGGAGGAATAAAGCCATCTTGTGAAATTTATTATTAATTTATGCCGTAAAGTGTAATTTGAAAGAGTATTAATTTTAAATGGTTAGCTTAGTGCTAGGAGTTATTGATGAGGGAGTATAATACACTTCCATACTCATTAGAATTTAACTTTGGTTTTGCTAAATGATTGCAGGTGTGGCTTACATTCTAAAGCTTTTGGATCAGTACCAGGAGTTTGACTCACTTCACTGGTTCCAGTCCGTTAGAGAGAAATACTTGAAGGAGATAAGAGCAGTTGCTAAGCAACAGAACGTGCAGTCAGCTGGTCAAGATGAAAAGCTACTACAAACCATGAATCTCACTCAGAAGCGACTGGATGTCTATCTACAGGTAGAGGAGCATAAGAGTCCAATTTGCTTTGGCTTACTTTTTGATATCCATTGCTTTTTGATATCTGAAAAACAGAAGCCATACAGAAACCCCCATATTAACAAATGAGATGAATAGTGGTAAAAAAGAGTATAGTTTATAGTGAATGGTATTTGGAAGCCATTTGACTCAGATCTTAAAAATGGATGGGTTACTTAGTTCAGTTTCTGTATTTATGATTTCCACTAGAGCTTTTTAACATAATAAGAGATGTTAAAATACAAATATTTTTGATATTTTATTACAGTAAGTATTTTCAGCTTTTATTTAAAATTTTCTTATTTAGGAATTTGAATTGCTGTATTTCTCACTAAGCAGTGCAAGAATTTTCTTCAGAGCAGACAAGACTGCGGCTGAAGAAAACCAAGAAAAGAAGGAGAAGGAAGGTCAGTGAGTGGCTTAAATTTGGAAAGATCGATAAATCTCTTTCATAGTAGACACTAATGCCCCATTTTATCTGGTTCCTTGTCCTTTTGGAAAATAACAGACCTAGAAATAAGTCTTTTAAAAAAGTAAAGCCTGCGTGGATTATGTGTGGAATTGAAAAGAAATTTACATGGTTTATGCATTTCATCCTGTGGTAACCCTTTTATCCCCTTACTCAGTTTCATCTTAATTTAAATAAAATTTACCAAGCTTAGTTTTTTTCTTTCATGGTTCAACCTGTGTAAGATTAGAAGGAACAAATTAGAGGAGGAATGCTAAATGTTGCTGAAGATAGGGCTGAGATGGGACGGGTGACTAAAGAGGCTTAAAAGTCGTAGGGGCTATTTAGTGTTGTGGTAAACAGCCTTCTGCTCTCCTCCATAGTCAGGCCCTGGAAAATCAGAGTGCAGTGTATACATAATCACTGACAGTCATGTTCACTAACCTGAGTCAGTAAGGAAAGAATTCTGTTCATTGGATTCTGTGTAAGGTGGTGGGAAAGTATTTATACATTTTAATGCTTAATTTCAATCTTAATGTCTCCATGATACATTTCTCTCAGATTTGAAATTTAGGAACAATTGTCTTCCTTGAGGATCAGATATTTTTCATAGAAATTATGTAACTTTTTCTGTTTCTTGGAAGAGCAAAACTAGGTTCAGCAACTAGGTGTCCCTTATATTTTCATGTTTGCTCTTCCTTTTTTCTTGTTTTTCATGAAATTTTTGTAAATCAAGATATAAAACATTTCATAAAACGATGTTTTTATCTTATTTTTTGTCAGATTTTAAAATATGTTTGTACTTTTTTTTTTTTACACTGAGTAGAGGTGACTTATTTGGGTAGACATTTATATGAACTACATTACTTCTTGACAATGTTGCATAAATTAAATATTACTAATATTACTTGCTAGCTAGGGGCATATCCAGGCATTTTTAGAATATGAATGAAGTAAGTAATAAGCATGTGCTTGAAAAATTATTTCAGTCTGTTATCTTCCAGATAACTCAGATCTATTTATGAAATGATAAATATTTAAATTTATTAAAGATAATGCGGTATTTATTAAATGGAAATTTGTATATATTACATGTGGGTTCATTTTCAAGACTGAGATAAATTAGCAAAGCCATTTGAGAGAATTTGAGTTAGTATAATCAAAATTGTGAAGAAATTCAGTTATTAAGTTCTGCTCAGGCATTTGATAATGCCAGAACTTTATCTCCAGTCCAGGTGACTGGGAAAACTCTGCAAGTGGATTGGACATTTTGCTTTAAGGCCTAAAGTATTAAAACAAAACCACCAAACCCTTCAGTCTCATGGCAGTGGGACTCCTTGCTTTGGTTTATTCTTCTTAAGGAACTCCCTAGGCTTCTGGTTGATGAATATCATTCACATTCAGCTTAAGTCACTGTTCTGTTTTAAGACTGTTTCAGCTAAAGATTGCCCAGAGATGTAGTCAAAGTTGCTGAATACCTTAGTCAAATAGTTTTGTCTATTAATGAAATATGTGCACATGACATTTTGTACAAAATAATAGGAATTCATTCTATCTAACAAACATAATAAAAAGCTGCTTTAAAAAGTAAATTGTAAATACAAATGGAAAGTTATTCTGGACAATTTTGATGTTAGTTTACAGCCACGTTTCTGTCTGTGTTGGTGGCACACTATAATGGTGAGTTCTTGGCCCAGCTGGAAGAACCAGCATGGGGGAGCATGCCTTCCTTAGATGAGGGAGTATCAAGATTCCACGGGAGAAAGGCACTTGTGCAGTTTGAAGCCCCACCCCATATGCGATTCTGAACTCTCTCAACTCCTCACCTCAATTAAGAACCAGTCAAAACATTTGTAGTATTTAGCCTAGATTTAAAAAAAAAAAATAAGTAAACAAACTAGGTTTAGTAATGTTAGAGAAACATTTGATGGATGCATCCTTTATTTAATTTGAAATTTAGCAGTGTAACTCTTCTCAAATTTTATTTACTTCATTTTTTAAAAATGAACATAAATATGTTCATTGTTTTTCTTCTGCTTCTAGAGGAAATTAAAACAAGCAATGGAGACCTGTCCGACAGCACTGTGCCTGCCGATCCTGTTGTGAAATGATATTGATGGCATACTTTGTCCATAGGAAATCATCAGAATTGTTAATGTTTTTGCCAGTGAAATGGATGCTATAAGCTATTGATGAATTGTTTCCTGGGTCACATCTCTGGAAAATGTGTAGGTGTTGCAACTCTTTAATGCAGTGCTCTAAAGTTGAGTCCATTCTGTTTCCAGAAGCACTACTTTTCAAACGTTGAGAATGGGATTTTAAAGTTGCATTTTTGCCTGGACTTTAGGCAAGATGTTGTTTCTAGGAACAGGTATTTGAAGTGAGGTTATAGTAGGGCAAATCCAAATTCCTAAACTGTCACCTCAGATCTCTTGTAATGTTCATGAATGTTTGTGATTTGAATTTGCATAGCTCTTTGATCCATATTTATCTCAAGTCATTGGAAATTCAATGCATATACTACATACAGCCAGTAAATACATGTTTAAAAAAAGAAATTGAATCTGAAATTTATGAAGCATACATATCAATATCCTTAAAAAAGTAGTATCTGAAGATGGCTTTGATAGATACTAGAGGTGCAGCACAAATGTATTTTGTGTCCTTTGTGTACAGTATAACTGGTGATCATTTGTTGTTAATTTTGTGTGACTCAGAGCTGCTCATGTCTTTGAGACAGTTTATTACTAATTTACATTGCTTTGAGAACATTTAACCTCCAACATCTCCTTAAATTTGACATTTACTTAATACTCAAAAAAAAAATTCAGATAAAGCCATAGAGTCCTGCTTGAAGTTTCATTTCTGCTTGAAGGCACTATGAATAATATCAGAAAAACTGAGTGAATTATTTCTACATCCAAACTCAGGTTTCTTCTCCATTAGGATGAATTGAAATCTTGGTGATGGTTTAGGCCTACTTTTCCTTTATATCAAGTATATTTTAAGACATTAGATTAAATAATAATTGCACTGTGCAGTCTTTTAAAAAATTACCACTGTGAGAATAAAGCTCCAATAAAATAAATCACCTACTTATTTTAGAAGTACAGAAAGATTCTGAGTAAATTTAGTTCCCAGCAAGCTACTAGCTTTATTTTTGTAAAGGTATGTCAGTTAACAGTTAATCATGGCCTTTTTAAAATATAATAAATGATACCTTTACAATGAAAACAAAAGTTGAAAACTTTAAATGTAATCCAAACATCATTTTGGGAAATGCTTGATTTTTCTATTGCACTTGCTGCTAAACATTTCTTTGGATAAATCCTGTAAGTAATTCTAACATTGTTCATCAATTCTACCTTTTGGAATGGGTGTACAGTGCCGTCTGTGCTCATTGGTTAGGGTCAGGGTAACTTTCCCAGCCCAAGATAAATACCTTCACTTTTAAAAGTTGGAGAAACAATATGTAGGAAATATTTTTATTATGTAAACATGGCTTACAGAATTATGGACAATGGATGGATTAAAGGCATTTAATATTTGTAATTCATACTAACTGTAGAAATGGCCCTAAAGCATGCTGCATAATTAATAATTTATATTTTCATCATTGTAAATGTGTATATTAATGATCTTGCATTTGATTATATCGAATTGGTCGCCATTTCACAGCAACAATATTGTTTTCTCTGTGTTTCTTTAACTTCTCTAAAAACATCCCTTTTAATAGGGATAGAAATTGTGATTAGAAGAGAATCAGATGTTCTCTGTTGCTTATTTCCACGTGTAAATTGTTTTATCAATACTAGACAGAGTTCACATGCTGAGTCCTCCATACCTACTATTGAGAAGTAACAGATTATTTTACCTTTAGTTCAAAATAATGTCACTGTAGTCTGAATAAATTATAGTAAGTTCATATATTTGAAATAAAATCTCCGAAAAGATTAAGTATTTAAATGGTATTAAACTGCAGAAAAACAGGGCTTCAGTATATTTACACCTAAGTTAATATATACTTTTGAATAATGGTTTTCCTTGCTAACATATTGTTAATATTTTAATTTTTTTCAGACATACTGTAATATAAAAATCATGTGAGCATTTGTTGTAAGTTCACAGAAAATTTTAATGATGTTCAAATTCTCAGGAAGTAAGGACTAACCATAACATTGTCAGTTCTAATTAAATTTTGTAAAAGATGGCACATTTGTTACCTCACTTGAGTGGGGCTTTCCCCTCCCCCCAATTCTAAGAGAATACCATATGTATAATAAAACATTAATAAATATAATTTCAAAAATTTCCTTCCCCTGGATGTTTATGTTCAAAATGAAATGTCTTAAACCAGTAGTTCTTATGTTAACCTTTTTAGAGTCCCCTTTAATCAAATAAAATATATAGAATTTCTTTTAAAAAGTGTTTGCATACACACGGGCAAAAAGTTTCAAGTATAAAATTGGGATTGGCCCCTCTTTATGTATCCCAGGTGAAGTACTTTTGTTTTCTTTCCTTTACATATTCTTGATCTTTTCATAGCTTGCTATTTTCAAATAAAAGAACCAACATGAAATTATTTTAAATACTATCTGGAAAGGGATTATTAGTATGCAGTGTTTATTAATATATTCAAAATAACTACAGTGTTATTTGCAAAGATGAGTTGAACTGAAACAATAATAATAAACAGGAGCCTTTTTAAATACTAGGCTTGAGACAAGATACAATCCTGTTAAGTATTACCATAGAGGAATTGTCCTGGTAAAGTCAAGTCTGATTGCTGCTCCTATTTTTATCTGAGGTAGTAAATTTGTAAGATTATGGGAAAGATGATATAATACCATCATGCACATGCACATCATGTTACTCTTTTATGCTGGGTTTGCTAAACGTAAAAGGTAGACTTTACTCGATTTTAATAATTTTAGCACTATTGTCTTTACAGCTTCATATTACAGAAGTTTCAGACGGATGATATTCCTTTTCTTAGGGGAGTTTTAATGCTATAATTTTCTTTAAAAAACGAAGGCTTTTTAGATATTAGGAATAATTTAATAGGTTGTCAGAGTTCAAATAAAAAAAGGGAATCCAGAATAAGTGGAAATCTGTAGAGATTAAGGGAATCTCTGCATCAATCATCTGGGATGTAGGACTATGCAGTGAATTCAGAGATGGTGATGGCAAAGTTTATATAAAAGCAAGCTCATATATATAGTGTTTGAGAAGAAAAGTTGGGCAAGTAAATATTTTCCTCTATTTCAGTAATTTGGTTCTTCTTTACAACTTAGTTTACCTGATTCCTCCAGTTCCCATTAGTGGAGATATACTCAAGAAGGTAGGTGAAATTTATCTTCCAGTGGATGCAAATTTGATGTCATAATTCTGGGATCATCTTTAAGGACTACTTTCTCTAATGTGTGTAAGATCTATGTGTAGTGAAGCACTCTTGGTAATGCCCTCATTATCATTAAGGTGGTGGGGAGAAGTTAAAACTTTTATACCCAGAAGCACCTGTCTGTATCAAATTAAAATTATTTAATCTTTTTAAGAATCTGTACAAAAGGTAACAGGGCATTAAAGATACACTTTAAAATAGCCACTGAGGGGCTGGCCCCGTGGCGCACTCGGGAGAGTGCAGTGCTGGGAGCGCAGCGACGCTCCCGCCGCAGGATCGGATCCTATATAGGACTGGCCGGTGCGCTCACTGGCTGAGCGCGGTGCGGGCGACACCACACCAAGGGTTGTGAACCCCTTGCCGGTCACGAAAAAAAGACAAAAAAAAAAAAAAAAGCCACTGAGTATCAGAATAATCTTCAAAGCTTAATGTATTGAGAAACATTTGGAGATTGCTTAATCTTTTTCTGTTTAGGTCCTATATGTAGCACATCGGTTAGAAACAGCCTCTAGAGCCAGACTGATTTGAATCCTGATAACGCTGCTTATGAGCAGGTTAACTTAACCTCTGTGTGCTTCATTTCCTCAGGCATAAGGTGGGATGATAATAGTATGTAGCTCATAGGTTGTTTGAGGATTAAATTATTTCGTTTAAAGCATTTTACATCTTAGGAAACAGTAATTACTATAAATATTAGCTATTATATATTACTGTAAATATTAGCTATTATGTACACTTTATTTTTAGTCTCATAGGTAGAAATGCAGTTGGCTTAGAAGTCTTAGCTGTTATTATCACTCTCTTAGGTAGAAAGTCTGAAAATAAACAGTCTGTATTTGACTTGAGTGGGTCTCTTAACTATTCCTTGTTAAGTGGCTCAGTTAGGTGTAGACAATATAAGGAAGGCCCTGCTCTTCCCTAAAGAAGGTAGGTATGTAATGGCTAAGCCAACATGGGGAAATGGAAGCTGGTGAGGATAGCTGCCTTCTAAGAAGGTCCACTACTAATTTTTCAGACTGCATTAATTCACATTTCAGAGTAAGTTGAGATAAAGCACAAGTCACTATTTCTAAATGTAAAAATTATTTTAAAATATACAATGCATGCAAGAGTATATAATATGTATGTATTATTTAAAGAATGAAAATAAAGCACTTGAAGCCACCACGTAGGTTAAGAGCCTATTACTCACACCACCTTAGAAGTTCCTGCTGTTTCTCCCCCCAGAGGAAACCGCCATGTGGGGGTTTGGTGGTAACTAGTCCTTTGCTTTTCTCTAGTTTTACAACCTATCTGTATTTTCCTAAATAATATGGTGATGTTTTGCATTTTTAACTTACTATAAATGGAATTTTATTGTATGCTTTTCTGACTTCATATTTTTGAAATTCTTCCATATTGATGCATATGGCTGTAGTTTAGTTTCACTGTTACATGTACAGATATTTTATCTATTCTACTGTTGATAACATTTGGGTTATTTTCACATTTGGGATATTATGAGCAGTGCTACTGTAATCATCATTGTACATGTCACTGGAGACAAGGGAAACTTCTAGGTGGTAGGGCAGGTGCACTTTTATATTCACTCAATAGAAAGCCAAACTGTTCTCTCACCCCAGTAGTGAATGAGGTTCCCCTTTGCTCCACTCCTACTACTAGCTGAATTTTTGCAACCTGCTGAATATAAAATGTGTGTGGTTTTAATTTGCACTTCCTGATTACTATATGAGATTGAGCATTTTTTTTTCTTCAGCCGTTTGTATTTTTTAATCTATGAAATGTCTCCATGCCTTTTTTTTTCCCAATTTATCTAATTACAGGATTATTTTAAATATTTTGGATTTTTTGTTCTTGTGTACTTCCTAGTATCTTTGCTCAGTTAATTGTATATTTACATTCTTTTCATGGTGTTTTTTATGTAGTTTTAATGTACTGAAATATGTTTTCCATATGATTTGCATGCTTCGTATTTTATTTAAGCCACACAGTCTTAGTAGTGCTTATAACCTTATAATTGTTCAGGATTTGAGATTCTCCCGCCATGCCTGAAAAAGTCTAAGTAAGAGGGAAAAAAAAAATTCAGGGGACTGGGTCTTGCAGACTGTCAGAGAACCTATGGATCTAATAAAATTACATAATACAAATTTGTAAGGCTTTAGTGAACACTGAACTAATGATTTTATGCAAATAATCTCATACTGGCTTAACCAGCTCACTATGTCTCTGATGTTGTCATGATAGGAGTGGATTCTTCAACTGGACCCTCTGAAGTTAACCTAATTTGGGGTTGCAGAAGTTTTTTTTTTATTAATCCTCCATTTTGAAATCAACACCTTTTAAAAATTTGGTAATAGGATCACATTATTCATGTTTAATAGAGGTTTTTTGGTTTTGGTTTTTTTAAATATATTCCCTTTGTTGTGATTTCATTATGCCCTAGTTTTTTGAAAATTAACAAAGTTACCACACTGACTAGTTTTCTTCCAGGGATGTTCTAGAAAAATAGCCACAACAAGCCAAAGAAAGAAACAATTTTTATTGCTATGTTAATTTATTACAAAGGTAATGACAGTCTGTTGAACTTGTTTACAGTTAAACACACTTTCAATTCAAGATCATTATACTTATTTCATAGGTATGAGAGGGAAGGGAGAGTGGGCTGGGATTCTTGGAACTGGAAGGATCAGGGTGGAAATAGGAACTTTATACTAAGCCCCATGACCAGCTGTGCTTCAAGTGAGTTTTAAAATCAATCGGTCCCTTCCTTGAGGGTCTGGCTCAGAAGAAACAGGAACTGGTAGAGCTGCCACCCTGTTCACAGTGATACACCACTAAAAACAATCGTATGTAGGAGGAACTTGAAAGTTCTGAATGCTGGTTCAGTAAGGTGCTACTGTAAAATTAAATGTCTCTTGTGGAACTCATCTGCTAGTCTTTTCATTGCATGATGTCTGGAACAATTATCAAAACTAGACCTGCATCTCTACTAGTGCTTGGGCCTCAAAGCAGAATGCTATTAGGTCCAATTATGAGACAAGCTGGATTATAAATACATAATTTTCAGAATGATAGGCACTTAAAGCTTATTAAGTAAAATACAAAAATAGATTATATTAATAGGAAATATTTAGTGTTTATCAAATTGTAAATCTAGGCTTTTGCCATTTTTTAAAAAGGATACTGGAAACTGAAAAGAGATGAAATTCAAATGAACAGTGCATTTTTTCATAACTTTCACTCTGAGCACTGAACAATGTAATCTAAGAAAAGGACTTACCACAAAGCACCTAAAATAACATTTGTAGATGAGTAGGAACATGGGTCAACCATTTCTTACTGTTTCCCTCCCAAGTCTCAGTACCAAGGCATCGAGAGTACATTCCACAAACGATCGTTGGCATTCTGAAATCAGGTCAGTGTGCCTGTGTATTAGAGAAGTTGAAGACCCTTAAGGAGGTAGCTCTCCTTCCTGTGTGCTCTTCCCCCACAGCAAAAGTGAATTATGCTTCAGATTCTGCACCTCTGTTTTCATTTGGACTTTCATCATTGTCATCTGGTTGGTCATTTAACAATATGTATTTTCCATCATTGGTTAGTGGTATGGATTGCATTAATTGAGCCAATGCTTCTGGATCCTGAAGTTACAAGAGTTTAAGAGGGAAAAAAGAAAAAGCTTAAGATGCACTTAAACACCCTTGGCTTGCCTTTCTAGCCTCTTTCCTGCTAACTCTTGACTACGTGTACCTTCCGCTGGGTCTCCTTGCTTCTTTGAACAAACTCAAGTGCATTACTTCTTCTAGAATCCAGACTTAAGCTTTTCCTCTCAACCAAAATGTCATTTACGTAGCTAATTCACAATCATCTTCCCAAAGACAGTCCGTAGAGGAACTTCCTTCCCAAAACCTTTGTCTTCTATATCTTTAAAACCTCTCCTCTCTTTTAATCTATACCAGGAGTTGGCTAACTGTGGCCATTAGGCTCACCACTTGTTTTTGTAAAGAAAGTTTTACCAGAACATAGCCATGCCCACTTATTTACATACTGTCTGTGGCTGCTTATTTGTTACAACAGCAAAGTTGAATAGTTGTGACGGAGACAGTAAGCCTAAAAGGTAAAGGCCCTTATTTATATAAAAAGGTTGCTGACCTCTTTAAATAATTTGCAGTACTTGTCATTATTTCATGTACGTTGGTCTTACCTTTGGTCTTCCTGCCTTCCCCAATAGACTGAACTGCACCAATATTTAAATTTTAGTTAAAATAAAATTTAAAAGTCCTGTTCCTTAGCCACATTCAATCTGCATATTAAATAGTGCAGATATAGATCATTTCCATTACTGCAGAAATTCTACTGGACAGTGCTGAACTGGAAGCCCCTGGGGGCAGGGACCATATCTATCTTGTTCACTACTATAATTTCAGGGTTTTTCTTACACAAACTAGGCTCTCAAAAATTTGTTGGATGAGTGAGATTGTAAGCTGCTAAAAGACAGGGAGGTCTTAGAGTCTTCATTTCTAATAAGCTCCAAGGTGACGTCTGTCAATGCTGCTGGTCCTGTGACTATCCTCTGAGAAGCAATGCCTTAGAGCACACAGTGGGTGCTTAAGTTTGTATCTCACCTCTCAGTATGAAAGAAAGGAAATCTAGCCAACTAGTATGCAAGCAAGAAAACTGATAAAGCAGGAGCTGCAGCAGTGGTGTTAAGAAGTCCACGTGTTACCCACAAACATGAAACCAGCTGATCAAAAATGTCTGATGGTTAGAATGCTTAACAGTCATCCCAAACTTGGCCACAGTGTCTAGTGACCACTTTTCTTTTTGATAGAAATCTTAGTATATACATACAGATGTCATTTGAGTAGTTGTTAAACCAGCACTAAAATGCACCTTACCTTCTGAACCTCAATTATTTCTTTTCCCAAATTAATAGCATAACATATCTGCAAAAGACAAGAAAAGTAGTGTTTGGGAAAGGTAGATAAGGATAAAAATTACACAAACTTTGATGCGAGAGTACAGTGAGGTCACTGTGGTCTGTTCACATCCTCCTGGGAACACAGGACCTGGCTTCAGGAGACTCATCACATGGAGCTTGGAGTATTCAACTGTCCTCACCTCCTGTGTTACCAATTTATGCTTTACAAAAAATATTGCAGGTAAATAAAAACCTAAGTTATTCCAGTGTTTAAAATTCTTTTATGTGTGTGTGTGTGTGTGTTTGCTTTTGTTTTGGGGTGGATGACCTGTACGGGTATATGAACCTGTGATCTCGGTGTTTCTAGGGCTGTTTTCTAACCAACTGAGCTAGCTGGCCAGCCCCTAAAACTCTTAATATAGGATATTTCTCTCCCCTCTCTCTCAACTATATTTAGCCACTGTGTGTTCATAAACACAATGGCAAACAGACACTGAAAGGATTGATTTTGATGAATTCTAAGTAGTGGATGTAGTCACAAAGTTTTCATACTAATACTAAAAAGAACAGCTTAGATGTGCTTTTTCCTGGTGTCTTCTTCCTCCGTTTGCTCTCTGAGACTATTCTCCATTGTAACATTTGCTTTAAATTTTTTTTTTTTTAAAGAACAAATGTAGGGGAAACTATTTTTAATATTTCCTGATATCCCTACTGAACAATTATGTCTTGCCATTAAAGTTCTTCATTCATTCATTCTGTTTTGGTTGATATGTATTTTTCCACAGGTAAATTTTAATCTGGTTAGTTTTCTTTTGGTAGGGCTGTCCTAGGAGGGCTTATCTTGAACTCCTGGATGGAGACATGCAGAATAATCAAATAAACATCCATGGGGATAATGCAAAAAAACCCTTTAAAAATGGACTTGTTTGGACTGAGATATTGTGGAACCTCAGTATGAAAAAAAAACAAGACCTTTTCGCCTTCTGAGTTGCTTTCAAAAATGTAAGTGCTCAGAGACTCCTCTCCTGTGGATTCAGGAATGCGGATGACAAAGCCAACGAGTCTCTTGTTTTCTTGATGAGCAGCAAACTGTGTGACACTGGTAAGTTCAAACTGGGGGCAGGAGAAAAGGAACAGATTGAATATCTCATGACAGCTGTAATCAGAAGACAGACAAGGTTATATTCTCTATGGAACAGTCATGGAAAAAAGTATACTATTAGTGATAGTCATTTAATTTGGCTAATATTAAGTGCCTAGGTTGTGTTTAAGGTGGATACAAAGGTGAATTAAGGTGTAATCATTAATATGTATGATGTACTTACATTGGCCCTTGATACTTGAGTCTGAGGATCTATTAACCTGAAATTTTAAGAGATTCATTATAACACAAATGTTGGATAAACTTATATTCTTAGAAGAGCTTGTAGAAGTTCAGAATGAAATCACCCCCCCCCCCCCCCGCCCCATGAAAAAATAAGGCCTGGCCAAGAGCAAGGCACAGTAGCTCCATGTGAACATGTGTTGTGGTTTCTGCCTTTGCTGAACCTGTGTAGTTAAAGTTCAGAGTATCTATAATGAAAGATTATAGCAAATAGAACTAATTTCACAGTGTTTTCACAGTATTTTAGTGCTTACCCAAAAAGGCAGCATTATAATTCTTAACAGTTCTGCTATATAATATGGATGAATCATATTCTTTACAGCCTCCTTCTCAAGAAACATTCACTGACTACTTTAATTCCCCTGAAGTGCTGTATCAACTTATTCTACATAAAACATTAAAAAAAAGGGGGGGGGGCTAGGAGAATCATATTCTTTACAGCCTCCTTCTCAAGAAACATTCACTGACTACTTTAATTCCCCTGAAGTGCTGTATCAACTTATTCTACATAAAACATTAAAAAAAAGGGGGGGGGGCTAGGAGGGAGAGAATAGTGAAGGGATTTTGACAAAACTATGCTAATATCAGTTGGGGTATAAGAGGAATAATGTTTAACTTTAAGAAGGTATTCCAGAATATATTCTTTAACAATATTTTAAGCATCATCTAATAATCAGGTTGATGTATCTTGGAAAATAAACTGCATTAGAGAATTAATTGCTATCTTAGATTCTGTAGATAAATTTGTACTATATATTTCTGTGTTAGAATAATTAACATGGTATTATGTATTTAAATTATTGAATTGCTTTAAATTTAATAAGTGAAAGAAATCTGTAAAAAAATGGTTATAATTCCATTTATATGAAATGTACAGAATAGGCAAATCTATAGAGACTGCAAGATTGGTGGGTTAGTGGTTGCCTAGTGCTGGGTGGGTTGTGGCAGGGGAAAGAGAGTGACTGCTAATGGGCATGCTTTTAGGTGTTCTTTTTGGGGTGATGAAAATGTTGTAAAATTGACAATGGTGATGGCTGTACAATTCTGAATATACTAAAAACCACTGAATTGTACACTCTAAATGGGTCACTTATATGGTATGTGAATTATATCTCAGTAGTGCTGTTAGCTCCCCAAAAAGGTTACAATTTAAAATATATGCCGTTAATACTTATGAAAGCACAGGATTTATAATCAGAGGGCTCAAGATTGAGTTCCAACCTAGCCCCTAACACAATCTTATGCAATTCACCTGGACTTCTTTCAACTGCTTCATCTATAAAACTGCAATTAGAACCCCCACTTCTGAGAAGTGGCTGTGACAATTAGAAAATGTGTATAGAATTTTAAGTAAACAATAAAGCTTAACAGATGTTACTTTTATTTATATCCCAATTAGTGGATAGAATTTACTACATTTTTTTAAACACAGATCATAAACAATTTCCCCCAAGTTGAAAAAACTTTCTTTACATAAGTATTTTGTAAAATTTCTCTGTAAATGAAACTGAAAACATGCTTATTTTGTAATTTTCAAAAGTTTGCTGTCTAAATCAGGTAACCTGGATTTGTCTCTTAAGATCTTCTGATTCTGTGTGACCTCTAAATTGCCTCAGAACTTATGAATTCCACTATGGGCGGTGCGCGCGTGTGCGTGCGTGCGTGTGTTCACTGGGGGGGGTGTGGTGTGGTGTGTGTGTTGTGTTCACTGTGGTAAAATACACCTAACATAAAATTTACCATTATTGACAATTAGTACATTCATAATTTCATGCAATCATTTCCACTATCTAGTTCTGGAACATTTTCATCATGCAGAGGAAATTCAGTTCCCATGAAAGTCACTCCTCATTTCTCCTTCCTCCCAGCCTCTGGCAACCTCTAATCTGCCTTCTGTACCTGTAGATTTGCCTATTCTGGCTATTTCTTATACATGCAACCACAAAATATGTGGCTGTTATCTCTGGCTTCTTTCACTTAGCACAATATTTTCAACATTCGTCCACACTGAAGCATGTATTAGTACTTCATTCCTTTTTAAGGTTGAATAATATTCCATTATATATATGTGTGTGTATGTGTATGAATGTACATATATGTATATATCTCTATCTCCATTTTGTTTATCCGTTCATTTGTTGATGGACACCTGGATTGATTCCACCTTTTGGCTGTTGTGAAAAGGACTGCTATGAACATTCATGTACAAGTTTTTATATGAACACCTGTTTTTAATTCTTTGGGGTATCTACCCAGGAGTAGAATTCTATAATAATTCTATGTTTAACTTATGGGGGAACTGCCAAACTATTTTTCATAACAGCTGAATCATTTTACATTCCCACCAGCAATGGGTTCCTAGGCTGGCCCATGGCTAACTTGGGAGAGTGCAGTGCTGATAACACCAAGGCCTCGGGTTCGGATCCCTATATAGGGATGGCCGCTTAGTTCACTTGGGAGAGCGTGGTGCTGACAACACCAAGTCAAGGGTTAGGATCCCCTTACTGGTAATCTTTAAAAAAAAAAAAAAAAAAAAGCAATGGGTTCCAATTTCTTCTCATCCTTGCTAACACTTATTTTCCTTTTTAAAAAAAATTTAATCGTAGCCATCCTAGCGGGTGTGAAGTGTATTTCCCTGTGGATTTGATTTGCATTTCCCTAGTGACTAATGACAGCCATTTGTATATCTTTGGAGAAATGTCTATTTCAAGTCCTTTGTCCATTTTTTATTTGGGTTGTCTTTTTGTTAAGTTGCAAGAGTTCTTTATATATTCTGAGTACTAAATCCTTATGTCTAATATGATTTGCAAATACTTCTTCCCCTTTTGCGGGTTGTCTTTTCACTTTTCGATAGTGTTCTTTGAAATGCACTGTGAATTTTCAAAGTACTTTTACATATATTTCCTTTAATCTTTTTGGTGGAAATTATTACATGACCATTTGGACTACAAGAACAAAGGGCCAATTTCTGTAAAAGGTCCAGGGCACATTTAGAGAAAAGACTTAAATAAACATAAGTTTTTTGGTTTTTTTTTTCCCTTTTTGTCATTTTTTCGTGACCGGCAACAGATCGCAACCCTCAGTGTCGCGCCCGTACCGGACCGGGACCGGCAATGGGATCGCAACCCTCGGTGTTGCGCCCGCACCTCGCTCAGCCAGTGAGCGGCCGGTCTGTATGTTGGATCCGAACCCTCGGCGGGAGCGCCGCCGCACTCCCAAGCGGTGCACAGTAGCAGTGCGCCACCGGGCCGGCCCTAAACATAAGGTTTTATTCCTAAGAACCTAATTCTCAGGATAAGGTTAATAACAAATGATGGATTTAATAAATAGAAGAAACTATATTCTGGTTTTGCCAAAGTCCTAGTTACCTTTTTTTTCCCTTTTTTGTCTTTTTTACTGACCGGTAACGGGATCGCAACCCTCGGTGTCGTGCCCGTACCGGGGACCGGCAACGGGATCGCAACCCTC
>NW_007726583.1:374582-384012 GCF_000696425.1 Galeopterus variegatus
GGGAACTGGTCTCCACATGGGATCCGAACCCTCGGCGGGAGCGCCATCGTGCTCCCAAGTGGCGCACTCTCCAGTGTGCCACCAGGCCGGCCCTCTAGTTACCTTTTTTATTTTTTTATTTTTTTTCCTTTTTGTCTTTTTTCGTGACCGGCAACAGATCGCAACCCTCACTGTCGTGCCCGTACTGGACCGGGACCGGTAACGGGATCGCAACCCTCGGCGTTGCGCCCGCACCTCGCTCAGCCAGTGAGCGGCCGGTCTGTATGTGGGATCCGAACCCTTGGCGGGAGCGCCACCGCGCTCGCAAGCGGCGCACTGTAGCAGTGCGCCACCGGGCCGGCCCATCTAGTTACCTTTTTTGAAGCTAACATTTATTGAACACTTTCCATGTGCCAGTCAGCTGTAATTGTTTTACATAAACAGGTTGAGCTTCCCTTGTCCAAAACTCTGAAACCTGAAATGCCCCAAAACCTAAAACCTCAAGTAGTTCCACACCTGATATCGTGTGATGGATCACAGTCAAAATGTAGGCGTGTAAGACAACTCAGTGTTCTCCACAGGAAAAAAAGACTCTTCTAGTGTCCATCATTTACAATAGACTTGGGTCCCATCCCCAAAATATCTCATTATGTATATGCAAATATTTTAAAATCCAAAAAAATCCAAAATCTGAAACACTTCTTGTTCCAAGCATTTTGGATAAGGGATACTCAACCTGTATAAACTCATTTATTCCTCATGACAACACTATGGGGTGTGGATAGGGTTACTTTCATTTTTATAGCTGAAAAAACTGAGATATAGAGGTTGAATAAGTTGCCCAAGGTCATATAACTAAGAAATGCCAAATCCTGGAATAAACCTGGACATCTTGGTTCTAAAGCAGTGCTGTCCCACAGAAATATATTGTGAGCCTTATACATAATTTAAATTTCTCTGACAACCACATTAGAAAAATGAAAAGAAACTGGTGAAATTAATTTATTCTATTTAATCCAGGATATCTAACATATTACCAAGTAGAAATATAGTTAACCTAAAAAATTATTAAAGAGGTATTTTACATTCTTATTTGGGGAGGGGGTATGATATCTCAAAACTTCAGTACATATTTAACACTGAAAACACCTCTCACTTCAGACTGGTTATGTTACAAGTGCTGTATGTGGCTGAGAAGATGTATTGGACAGTGCAGCTCCTAACAGAGCCTGTGCTGGTGACCGTCACATCACAGTGATTCACTGTCTATCATTACTGTAGATCTTAGCACCTGAAACCCCAAATCACCCAGTTAACGTTGCTTGGCCTCTGTTTTGGCCCTCTAAACAAAAATGTCAATCATATTTTCCTTGCGGTTGTCCAGTTATTTCAGGCAGGTTCATGTTTTTTCATTATTGTTAATTTTTATAAATAGTACTCTCAGAAATGAAAAAACCAAAAACCTTCCATTTTCCAGCTCTGAGATATAATAGGATAACTCTAGAGTGTTGGCATCATTATAAACAATAGTATTCACTCACCACTGAAATTTTAAAGATATCAGTTCTTGTCTTTAAGGGAGCATCTTCTATCCTATACACCTTATAAAATTAAAAAGTAAAATAAGGGGTAGGGGCAAAAACGAGTAGCATCTTCATTTAATCCGATCCAACAAACATTCTAGCACTAACGTGCCAGATGGGCTAATATGCCTTAAGGGGAATTAGATGAAGCCATGAGAAAGTCTGAAAATACCTCAGAGTTTGACTGGTGACCATGAGATGGGACTCTGTCGTTCGGAAGATGTTATGAATAGCCCGCGCGGCCAGCACTTGTCTCATTGCTTCATAAATCACTTCAGTGGTGCTGTCTGTTTTAACTGCCATTGATCCCAAAAACCGAACTATAAACATCTGTTGCAAAAGGGAATCTGCAAGAGAGCATGTTCCACTCAGGATCACATTTCCTTCCTGCCTGTGGCTGATGTGCATACCAGTGTCAGGTGTGCGGGTCTGAGAACAGGCTGGAGATCTCAGGTTTTGCCTGCTTTCTATGGAAAGACTTTCTACCAAAATTTCTCAGTACTGCTTCTATAAACCCAATATTGCCAAAGCTCTGCATCTTTTATTGTCTACATTTTGTCAGCTTATTTGGGACTACTTCATTAGACAAAAGAATCCTCTTTTTTCTTCATCTATAAAATGAGATAGTGGTACCGAATGAACATCTTTCTAGCACTGAAACTCTAGGTGATTATATGTGGTGACCTTTTACCTTTTCTCTGAAAATAAGAGCTTTTCCATTAGATAATAGAAAAGTCATTACTTTGGCCCACTGATAAATTCCTCCTATAGAAGAAAATTTATTTGCAGGAAAAAAGGCTTGATGTTGGGTCTCACTTAATGCATACATATTTATTACTAAGTCATCATAGCAGTGATGATATTTCATAAACTAATGGAGAGCTCAAGCTACAGTAATTTGCTTATTGACTGTAATGAACTGCCAGTACTATTCTTGATAAAGGCACATAACCTGACAAAACTGAACAAAAGTAACCATAACTAGAAGATCCTGAAGAATGTTTAAAAAGATCATCAGTATTTTTCTGTAAGAACAATAATTCCCTTACCAATTATTTAAAACCAAGAAGTGCCCCCACCGACCCCCAAGCCCCTAAAAATAACTTCAGGGTTAAAAAATTTATTAGGAAAATATAAACTGATATAATGTTATAAATGGTCGCTCCCCTATGAAGATAGTTTTTTTGTGTGCACTGTTTATAAGTTTTTTGTATGGATTGTTGACAAACTGTGGACTGTTTAAAGAGTCAGCTAGATACAAGTAAAGAGAGATTTGAGGCACAGCCTATCAACATCATTAAAAAACACTTTTTTTTTTTGCCTAAGGCTATAAAGAATGCCAATTCTCAAGTCCTACATTTAAATTGGCGTGTAGTTTCATTCTGATGACATTCTCAGGCTCTAGTCACGAAGCTGTGTTAACATGAGGTCTTGCTAGCACTCTGTTACTAAATTGCCTTGGCTGGGAATGCTAAGTCTGTGCAAGTGAGTAGCAGACTATGGTCAGCTCCACTGGGTATGTCCTTTTTAATTTTTTTAAAAATTGAAACATAATTGACTGTATATATCTGTGGGGTACCGTGTTTGAATATGTTCTTAAGTACATTATAAGAACTGAGTGTAAATTAAACAACAAATACCTGAATTTAAACAACTTAAGTATTCATGGCATCTTCAAATTCAAGAATGAGTTATTTGTGGCTTTTGGTTTTCTAAAATGAAATAGCATAATATTTGATTCAATAAGACTGCATCTTACCATGATCATTTTATCCTCTTTGAATCTGGTTTGTAGGAACGTGATACCAGGTTTAGATTTGGCAACATTTCTATGCTGAAAGGGTATGGGTGTGGCTAATGGTGGAACAGCTGGAGAAAAGTTTTTCCAACACCCTCAGTTTTTGCCCAAGACCCGCCCTTTCTGCACATGTCCTACTAAATTTTCACAGAGAATAACAAATCATAATTTCAATTCATATTCCAAATCACAGCTCTCTAGAACATGATTTCACATCTTACTTCAATGGCCCTTGTCATTCTGCACAGAGGAAAAAATAAGCACACCAAACTAGCCACTTACCTTCTGCTTCTGGAAATGACGCATCCTCGGTTTCACCAAAAGGGTTGATACGCCTAGGGGAACAGCCAGAGTTAAACAGTAATGACAGCTTCAGGTAAAAGGACACTTAACACTTGAACTCTAAGTCAGAATGGCAACAGTCTTTGGTGGTGGGTGGGGACACGAAAGATTTCAAATTTTATTTTCATTTCTCCAAGAGAAAACCTCCATTAGCCCATACCTGCTGCCTCTGTTCTGATCAAGGAATTCTGTGGCAGGAAGTACGATGTCAAATTGAATAGGTGTTCCAGGTGCAATCAGTTCTTCTGCTTCAGGAGCACTGACTGTTGCTTTGGGAACAATCTTGTCATTTTCCATCTCTGAATTTTTCAGATTCTGGCTGGAATATAAAATAGAAGGGAAAAAAAAATCTCTTTTAAGCTTATGCCTTTACAATCAAGTGAAAACTTGTTTAATGCTGATGTGACTTTTACAAATAGAAATACAGGGAGAAGATTTCAATCGATCCCTCAATCCATTCTACAAATAAGTCTTCCTAACATTTCATTCATATCCTTGAATAAAAACCTTCAAATCTTCCCACTACCTCCAGTTCTCTATGCTGCACAGCATCGTGTACTGTGTGTGAGGCTACTTTTTACATAGATACTAATCTGTTGGTTTCTTTCTTCCTGTGAGACAGGGTTTGAGGGTCAGGGATATAGCTAAGTCATATTTATTACTTGACACATAGTAGGCACTCAAAAATGTTAGCTGAATGGACAAAATATCTTGGCCTGGCATTTAATCACAATCTGGCTCTGATTTCCCAAAGGCCAGAGCTACACCACACAACCATATTTCTGTCTCTTTCCCAATTCCACTGCTCACCCAACTGTACTGCAAACACCAGCACGAATTCCTACTCATCCACTGGGCTAGCCTGAACCTCTCTCTCTCCTCTGAACTGTGATTCTTCTCAGCACATCACAGGGACAGTCTCGGACCCCTGTGCGCCTCCTGCGCTTAGCACTGTGCCCACCGCTACTGAGATGGTGGCCCCTAAAACAGTGTGCCGTTTGCACAGTGATTAATAGTGTACCAACGTGTTTCTTCTCTTCCAGTGTCAGAATGCTGTAATTTTACTTTTCACATTTTTGAAATATTTTTCTCCCCAGCTAGAGTGTAAACTCCTTTGAAGGACAAAGAATATAAAAGTATTATGATTTCTTACACTGTTTGGACCATAAAAAGCTCTGAATTATCTTTCTGTTCATTTGATATTTTATATGCCAATATTTTCTTGTTTCTCAAACATGTCAATAACTGAATGTCCTCTATGAAACTTTTCAATAGCCATTTGACAAAGATCAGACTGAATAGAATGTGGTTAGAAACACCAATATTGTTTCTTTGCAAGAGTGGCTACTTCCTTTTACTTCTCAGTTTAAATATTATCTCCACAGCCAGGCCCTACATAGGTCTCCTCTTTATGACAGTACCCTTGTAATTAATATCATAGGGTTCTCCCCATTTTTAAGTATTTGTTGACCTTTAGCCTGTCTTCCTTCATTAGTCCATAACTTTCATTACCTAGGCCAGACCTGGACACATAGTGGATACTCAAATATTTGTGATTAGCTGGACAAATTAATGAATAGTAGATATATAATAACTGCAGAATGAGGGAAGGCCACACATGATATTTGTTTATAAGTAAATGGCAAAATATAATTTGCTTCTTTCCTCCACTGTCATCAAAACATTATTCTTAATGAACTGACTCTACGAGAGATGGTACCCCTCCCCCCACAACTATTGGGACATCTGGCAGCCACATCTGTTACCCAATCTCTGGTTAATTCATTTGGTTGGCTAGAGTCACATTTTTCCCCACAGGTTTTTGTGTGTCCCTTTTGTGGGGTCCTTTCTGTTTAAGAATGTGATTTACTTATTGTAGAACAGGGGAGAGAAATTACTGAATAATTAAATCTGAGCTACAAATTGTCTTTTTAGAAAGCCAATCACACCTTATAATTACTAACATTAGTTGAACTATACATCAGTACCCTGGAAGGAAGGCATATTAGAGCTGGAAGGGACTTTGGAGGTCACCTGGTTTCTTGACTCCTTATGTCACAGAGTTGAGGAAACAAAGGCCTGGAGAACTGACTGACTTACTCAAGGATATCTAGCTGTGTACAAGGAAGAGCTGTCAGTAGAACCCATGTCTCCTATCCCACGTCTAGTATCTGCTCCACTGTGCCCATCAAACATTTTTGTAAGCTGACAGAGAGAAGACAGACGCATTTACCCAGGAAAAGGCTAATAGACTAACCCTCACTGACTGAATCTTTATGTCCATTTCCTTTCAGGGAGTGCCTGCCTCAGTGCTGCACTTAATAAGCATGCTACCTGTATAAACTGTTAAATCCTTAAATTACAGTCCTGAAATGTGTAGCCTCTTTCCCATTTTTATTACCTTTGTTCAGGTTCTCCCATGTTCTATGTCATAGCTGCTGCTACAGCAACATCCCGTTGGGTCTTTCTACCCTCCCCTTCTCCCCTCTGACCCTGTCGAATTTATCCTTATATAGTGCTGCAGAACAGTTTTTCTAAACCTGGTTCTGTCACTTTTCTCAAAACCTTCAGTTCTGCTCTGCTGCCTGTAACTCCTAAGCAGGGCACCCAAGTCTTTCACATTCACACTCAAACATATTTTCTTTCCTTACCTTCTATCATTCCTTTTCATGTGCCCAATGCCAAGTGTGTAAGCGCCACCTGCACATGACCCTGGGAAGTTACCTAACCACTCTGAGCTTTCTAATGACTTCCTTCTGGGGTCATTAGATGACATTTGTAAAAACTTTAATGGGGCTCTTTTCACCAGGCCATTTAAAAGGTGGACAACAAATATAGTCATAATTTTAATTTACCCTTTGATGCCAAGTTTTCATTGGCATGACAAATAATAAAGCCCTCTGCTATTTAACCAAATGGAAATTCCTATTAAGGATTTATATTTATTCTTGGAATAAATCCTAAAGCAGTATTTGAAATGAGAAAAGCTATATGCATGAAAATATTCACTATAAAAGCAAACAAAGGAAGGAAGGTAGCCTGTTATTCAATAATAATAATAAATGATGAAATAGTGTATAGTTATTGAAAGGAACTATGAAAAATGAAGAAATATTAAAAAAATATATGTAAAAATGCAAAATAAATGTACATATGAAATTATCAGTATATATGTATAGATGAGGCCTGGGCAGTATAACACGGACACACACATAGGAGACGAGTTTGTTCCTTATTTAATAAAAAGTTTGTTTTGGTTATGTTACTTGGGATGCTGCTAGAAAATGTGGAGGGAACTCCTGACTAGCAGGACCTTCCATGCACGCCTATTTGCTCGGACTGCAGCAGCATCGTCCGGTGGGAAGGGCAGGGTTGTGGAAATCAGACATGTCTGAATCCTGGCTCTGCCACTCACCTGCCGTGTGAATGCGGCCAAAATATTTAACCTTTCTCAGTCATAGTTAATGCTTCTGTTAACCAGGGCTGAGCAATATCCCTTGGTGCTTTTGGAATTAAGTAACAACTCGTGTCAAATTCCTAATACATGGTTTAGCTCCACAAAAGCTAGTTTTCCTTTGTCCTTTAGTTACCTGGGGCACAAGCTTTCTTGTTTTTTCCCAAAACTTGTAATGGGAGTCACTGCTTGGAGAGCCGTCTGATTCAACTTGATTGCGACTGCCTAAAAATCCACAGGAAGACACAGTTAGTCCCAGGAAGTGGGCGCTTACCTTTCAGGTTGAGAAAAGGGCTGACAGGCAAGCAGCTGTGAATTACCTCTGGGTTGTCAGTCAGGTAGATCTGTCTGGAGATGTTGTTTATCGCACATATCCACTGTAGAGAACATTTTAAAAAACTGAATCCCAAAGTCACCCACAACATTAGGAAAGAGGTGAAACAAACAAAATCTGTACCTCTTCATTTTCCTTTCTGCTCTCTGCCTGGAGGGTTATTCCCCTGAAACAAAACGTATCTAAATCAGTGCTTCCCAGATCTCAGTATCTGAGGATTATTCTACATAAGCTGACGTCAGCTTGGCTGCCAAAGGGAAAGGGCCAGGAAGGCAGATGATGGGAAGGAAAGAAAATGGGGTCCTGGGTCTGGCTTTGCTGCTAATTCAGGACATGGTCCCGGACAAACACTTCCTTTCCCTGGGCCTCAGCTTTCTCATCTATAAAATGAGAAGGTTGGACTCAGATCTTCTAACGCAAATCTGTGATTCCATAGTGAGGACCATCTTGTTGACCACCTTTTAGGATGATCCAAGGCAACCAGGACTCTGGCCCTGCCACTCTGCCAGCCGCACCCAAAGAAGGACTTAGCAGCCGCTCCACTCCTTTTCCAGAACAAGAAAATCTGCACATGGAAGGCCAGGGAATAAGGTAACAATACTGCCCCACCTTTGTGAAGGCCTTAAGTCTTTAAAGGGACTCCACACCTGTTAGTTCCTTTGTTCCTTGTATCCGTAGCAGATGAAGGAACACAGATCTTATTTTATATCTGAGGAAAGTGACACCCAGAGGAATTAAGGAACTGCAAGGGGCCATGACTAGAATCCAAGAATCTTCATTCCTAGGTCATTTCCCATCACCAAGGAGGAAGGATGATGTCTAAAGCTGCTGTGCCGACCCAGGAGAAAAGATGATTCACACTGTCACAACACTGTCCCCACCTGCACCTGGAATACTCTATTGTTCAGATAACATCTTAACTTAGAGCCCCAGCAGAGAAAGCAAATACAAATAGGGCAGCGCTGGCTGAAGGACAAGGCACTTCCCTGCCTGGACAGGTGAACCCTGAGGCACTTCTGGGGACTCTGAACTCTGTGGAGCACAGTTTGGAACCCACTGCTCTAAGTGAGAGGGGCTCCCACTGGGATGGGATCTACTGCGAAGGACTACATGGCTGCCGATTTTTAAAGCATGGCCTCTTCTGGGCCCCTGAGGTGGAAACAGCATGGTAACATGTGATCCTGCTGCAGCTGCACGGACTGTTCCCATCTCCTGCTTTAGCTGGAAACAAGGACTCCTCAGGCAGGTCTTCCTTACCCCTCTCCTCATCCCAGCACGGACACAGATGCTTGCTTAGGCACTGGCTAGGAGGAGCCATGGACTTCTCTCCCTCCCTCTCTGAGAATCTGTGCTGACAACTACTTCTGTTGTCGTCTTACACATGTGGGTCATCTGTTCTCCAAAGCCACAGACAAATCCTGACTAGGGCTCCTTAATTAAGGCAGCCTGAATCCCACATGGGTCACATGCGCTTGTTTAAGGAGAATATAAAATCATCCTCCTGAAAGGTCAACAATACCCAGAACTGGGCCTCTCCCAGGGAAGGCTGGCATGTAGGCATGAGCCAGGAAGCCCTTGGCAGGGGTGGAGTCACTACACTTGTTCTCCTCCCAAACAAAACCCGTGAGGCCTACGATTTTCCATTAGGAGTGGTGATCTGGAAGCAGTATCGCCGGTCTTCACAATCCACCGCCATCACCGAGCAGTTGTCCAGGTCCTGGATCAAGCCTCCGGCCACGGCCCCCCTGGGCTGACACATGAGATTCCCGCCTTGGGTGAAGAAGTAAAGTCTCTCCCAGGTGGTGGTGACCAGCCCTGTTTTGCTGTATGAATTGGGTTTTAAAAAGTTAGTACTAGGAAGCATGAATGGCACCTGCAGGTCTTGCTGCCTTTTTTTTTTTTTGGGGGGGGGGGGGGGGGTATTGGGGGTATTTTAGAAA